>NC_069006.1:7084521-7090701 GCF_001194135.2 Octopus bimaculoides | reverse complement strand
AACTTTTAAGAAAAATACGTATTTTTTAATGAAATTTTCTACAGAAACCTTTTAAAGGGTGTAGATTATGATTATATTACAATTTATTGTGAAAAAAAAAAATCCGGGAAGGGGGGTGAGAAGAGGAGTTTCGGATAATACATACGAATCGACTTTGTTTCCTCATAGCTTTCAGAAAAAGGATATTTTTGAATGAATTTCTCTTCAAATACTTTTCAGACAGTGTAGATTACGATTACATCGGAATTTATGGTGAGGAAAAAAAATTACTGGGTGTACCCTTATATATAGTGACACACGTCATTATATCTACATGAAACTTATGCGATGTTAGTCAGAATATTTGTGTGCACGACCACCATTTTATTTTTTGGTTTTGGTTTTGTTTTGTTTTTTTCACATTAAATTCTGATATAATCGGAATCTACACTATCTGAAAGATATTTCTGCTTATCTTTTATCATATACTTGTTTCAGTCATTGAACTGCGGCCATGCTGGAGCACTGCTTTGATGTGTTTAGTCAAAGAAAGCCCAGTACGTAATTGTAAATCTGGTACATATTCTATTGGTACTCATTTTGTCAAACCGCTAGGTCTGTGAGATGTAAAGAAACCAACTTTGGTTGTCAGGTAGCATGGGCACAAAGATAGGTAGACTCACACATACCAATATATATATGTGTGTGTGTGTGTATGCTCCAGCATGGCCACAGTCAAAAGACTGAAACAAGTAAAAGAGTAAAAGAGTATATATATATATATACAGGCTGTCCACAAAGTCTGGGTACTGCGGCCATGTTGGAGCACCGCCTTTAGTCGAGCATATCGACCCCAGGACTTATTCTTTGTAAGCCTAGTACTTATTCTATCGGTCTCTTTTTGCCGAACCGCTAGGTTACGGGGACGCAAACACACCAGCATCGGTTGTCAAGCGATGGTGGGGGGACAAACAAAAACACACATACATATATATTTATATATACATATATACGATGCACCTGGTGTAAGCTATGGACACATAAAAGGTGCAGCAATATCAGAGGAAGGTCAACAGGGAAACTAGCTTTTGCATGTGGTAGATGCACTGGTACAATAAACGCTGAAAATGTGCGGAAAATAGACTCCATCAACTGCCAGGGGGCAAAATAGAGGTAGTTGATAGTTTCTGTTATCTAGATGACCAAGTTAGTAGTGGAGGTGGATGCTTCAAGAGCATAGCTGTGAGAATAAGATTAGGCTGGGCAAAATTCAGATAGCTCCTACTTCTGTTGGCAACAAAGGGCCTCTCTTGCAGAGTGAAAGGTAGATTGTATGATGCTTGTGTGCAAACAGCTATGCTACATAGCACTGAAACATGGTCTGTGACAGCTGAAGACGTGCATAGACTTGAAAGAAATGAAACCAGTATGCTTTGCTGGATGTGCAATGTCGGTGTGCATGTTCGACAGAGTGTAAGCATCTTGAGAGAAAAGTTAGGCATAAGAGGAATCAGATGTGGTGTGCAAAAGAGACAACTGCGCTGGTATGGTCATGTGATGTGTACAAGGACAACTGTGTAAAGAAGTGCCGATCTCTAACTGCGAAGGGAACCTGTGGTAGAGGTAGACCCAGGAAGACATTGAATGAAGTGGTGCAGCATGATCTTCAAACTTTGAGCCTCACAGAGGCAATGACTAGTGACCAAGACCTTTGGTGATACTCTGTGCTTCAGAAGACCTGTCAAGCCAAGTGAAATCGTAGACATGGCTGATGCTGGTGTCATGTAACTGGCACCCATGCTGGTGGCATGTAAAGAGCATCTTTCAAGTGTTGGGCTTCACAGAGGCAAAGTGGTTGAGTTCCTTTCAAGTGTTGGACTCCACGGAGGCAATGACCAAGGCCTTTGGCATTATGTCATACTTGAGAAGAAGACCCATCAAGCCGAGCAAAATTGCAGTCATGGCAGATGCTAGATGGAAGCAAAATAAGCTTATAGATGACTCAGAATAGTGCTCAGATGAAATCTCCAATTTCATCCGGGGGCCCAAATGTCAGCTATAAGAACAATCATTATCTAGCTGTTTATGGAAGTTGTCAGGTAGATAAACACTGTTAGGCTTGACACATATATTTACAATGGAAGACAAAATACAGACTACAGAAAAAAGAAAAAGAGAAGAGAATCATGTAAAGTCTTAGCTCAACAGCTGTTTCAAGATGGCCATAACTTACATAATAACCAAATTCATATACAATATGTGCATCATATCATAGATGTGAGTCTGGCAACAAGCCTCAATGAAAATGTTATAGCAAGATAGGTGTCCTTTTTCAAAGGCAGAGTGGCAAATGATTATTACGTAAGTTATAGCTGTCTTGAAACAGCCGTTGAGATAAGACTTTACATAATCTTTCTTTTCTGTTCTGTTTTCTTTTTTGTTTATTCTGTAATCTGAATTTTGTAATCCATGTCAATATACATCTCAAGCCTAACTATGTTTATCTACATTACTACCTCGTTATGTATACACTTACCCAAGGTGATATGCTGAGGCAAATATTTATCTCTTTCTCACATACATGTTCCATATTTGATGGAATGTAAGTTACACCTTTTTCTGAAAAATATCTCAGAAATTCACCCCACTTTCTACATACAAAGGTGAGTCTTTCATAAGCTTTAATACAATAAAACCTCTTTCCCTGGATATACTCTTGTGAAAGTGGACAGCATCTAATACGCTAGTGTGTCTTTTATTCCATCAAATATGGTGCATGAATATATGTGTGCGTGTGTGTGTGTGTGTGTGTGTCTGTATATACATCAGAGGTGACTCCAAGTCATAAGCATCACTCAGAGTTCATCACAGATTTCATATAACACATATGGTTGCTTGAAGAATTTCACTTTTTCCACAATATTTCAAGCTCCAAATGGCTTACTTTTTATATCTAGCACTATGTTTTTCTCCTCATTTCTAAGTTAAGGGTGAAAATAAAGCAACCCTGCAAAACACAACTGATCTTTACACCCAGACGCACAGAATAACAGCAATCAAATAACGACAGCAGACTGCACAACAGACATCCACGATCTGACTGTCGACTGTACTCTTGACAAGAGATGCCAGTTAGTCTTTTACATCTACCAGGCTCGTTGGTAGTAGACCAATTTGCTGGATAATTTTGCATTCCTTTAAGAACGGAAACTTTTCATAGATTGGAATTTAAATCCTAATCTCTATAGAAATTTATTGTTTCAAGAAAACATTGAAATTGAATTACTTTTAATTTTTACAATTATAGATGACAACTCGAGCTGTAAATTCTGAGCCCAAGTCAGGCATGTGTGAATGATGTCAAAAGAACGTCTGTTACAAATAATGTTTTTTGACACATGGCACCTCTAAGACGACCACCAGACGCCGAAAGAAAATATATTAACTGCAACTAGGCTCAATAAAATGAGCCCAAGTTATTGGCTGCAATTACATACTTGCAGTCAGTGTTGGTAGAAATTAAATCAGCTTGCAAATACATGTTCAGTTTACTAAATTTATACTCGGGCTAAGCCCGAGTGCCAGAGCCGCCACTGATACACATATATATATGTATGTGTGTGTGTGTATATATTTAGAGCACAGTAATTTATTTAGGCCAGTCCAGTGATCTCTTACTCAGGAGTTTCCAAAGACACTTCTCCAGAAAAGTCAAACCAGATGAAAAGACAAAACTCATCATTCTGATGGTGGAAACATTGTAGAAAAAAGTGGCATATGACGTGTGTGAAAGTAATGTTAATCATCACCATCTTCATCAGTTTAACATCCATTTTTCTTCAGTGTGTGCATTGGTCAGATGAAATTTGTTGAGGCAGGAGGCCCTTCCTGTTAGCAATCCTCAGCTTTTTCTGGTGTCTGGACATAATTCCATGACAGGTTACAAATGAACAACACCACTTAAAGGACAGTGACAATTGTTTACAATCAGTGCTTCATTTCACGACAAGAGGACATATATACACATTATATACACACACACTGATGTGTGTGTGTGTTTTATATATTTTTTTTGTCTTACATGGTACTTGCCGATCCTGTCAGTGCTGGTGCCTTATAAAAGGCACCCAGAATGCCTTGTAAAGTGGTTGGCATTAGGAAGGGCATCCAGCCATGGAAACCATGCCATAACAGATAATGGAGCCTGGTACAGCTTTCAAGTTTGCTAGCATGGAAGATGGACATTAAATGATGATGATGACGATGATGTTGATGATGTTATTTATATATCATCATGGCAGTGTGGTAGCATAGGCACAGGCGTGGAGGTGTGGTAAGAAACTTGCTTCCCAACCACATGGTTCTGGGTTCAGTCCCACTGCATGGCTCCTTGGGCAAGTGTCTTCTACTATAACCATGGGCCGACCAAAGCCTTGTGAGTGGATTTGGTAGACGGAAACTGAAAGGAAGCCTGTTGTATATATATATATATATATTGTATATATTTGTGCGTGTGTGTCTGTATTTGTCTCCCATTATCGCCTGATAACTGATGTTCGTGTGTTTACATCCCTGTAACTTAGTGGTTCATCAAAATGACTAACATAACAAAAGTGCCTTTAAGATGTCACCAGCATAGGTGCCTTTAATGTATATATACATACATACATATTCTTTTATTCTTTTACTTGTTTCAGTCATTTTGACTGTGGCCATGCTGGAGCACCGCCTTAAAGGGTTTTTAGTCGAAGCAATCGACCCTAGAAGAGAAAAGCAACATCCTTGTTTAATCACTAAACTGCACATTGTTTTAAGTAAGGTAAAAAATAAGCAAAAATTACATAAAATCTGTTTATTTTTAGAATGACGTTCTAGGGTAGGTGTGAGAGGCCAGATCTAGCTAGTTTAAACATAAAACAGGGAGAATATTTGGACTTTGTATATGGCTAAATAGATACATATGTGTAACCCTTCAGCTTTCAGATTACTCTGTCAAATGTAATTCTTATTTGTTCACATTGTTTTCAATCAATCATGTTATAGCTTTGAGATTGATGATTTGATTGTTTATTTTTAGAATGATGTGGTGGGTTAGGTATGAGAAGCTGGATCTGGCTAGTCTGAACCTAAAACAGGGAGAATATTTTGGCCAGATATGACCAGTTTAAATGCTAAAGGGTTAAAAATTGTTCAGGATGCATTGAGAGGTTGTCTTGTAATTTGTAACTAATTAACCGTTTTGTTACCATATTTCTGTTGAGATGTTCTGTCTTTCTTTCAATTAATTTTAAATATAACAAAGAAATTAGTAAAATCAATTAGTTAACATTAAACTAGTGTTTGGAACATAAATTGTGACTAAAGTTTGGTGGAAGGTTTTAATTCAGAACTTTTGAAAACAAGACATTTGTACTACAGAGCCAGAGGTGGTTTCAGGCGGATTGGTATCAAAAGGGTTAAATGAGGAGATAAGGTGGTAAAATGAATGGCAGATTATAGCAGCATAAAAAAAGTGCTCAGCTTTTAAAGGGAATGGCCTTTGGGGAAGAAGGAGAACTTGAGATGAGGTGGAGAAAAATGACCTCAAGGAACTACATCTGATGGAGATGATTGAATACAGTGCTGGCAGTGTTACAGAAGGTTCTATCTTCTGTCTAAACTTGCCAAAATGCTTATAAATATGTATGCATGGGCACACACACATATACATACACATATACGGCCCACATCATAAATATATGAATGGTTTGTAGGCCCTTGGGAGTCCATGTAAGATTTTGGTGTTGAAATTCATCTGCACTAAACTGGCAATACTTCTACAATGCACAAAATATTTTACTCTTTTACTTGTTTCAGTCATTTGACTGCGGCCATGCTGGAGCAATGCTTTTATTCGAGCAAATCGACTCCAGGACTTATTCTTTGAAAGCCTAGTACTTATTCTATTGGTCTCTTTTGCCGAACCACTAAGTTACGGGGGACGTAAACACACCACCATCGGTTGTCAAGCGATGTTGGGGGGACAAACACAGACACACAAACATATACACACACATACATATATATATAAATATATATACAGATATACGACAGGCTTCTTTCAGTCTCCGTCTACCAAATCCACTCACAAGGCTATAGTAGAAGACACTTACCCAAGATGCCACGCAGTGGGAATGAACCCAGAACCATGTGGTTGGTAAG
>NC_069006.1:7083264-7083684 GCF_001194135.2 Octopus bimaculoides | reverse complement strand
ATTCGAGCAAATCGACTCCAGGACTTATTCTTTGAAAGCCTAGTACTTATTCTATTGGTCTCTTTTGCCGAACCACTAAGTTACGGGGGACGTAAACACACCACCATCGGTTGTCAAGCGATGTTGGGGGGACAAACACAGACACACAAACATATACACACATGCACACACACACACATGAGTGAGTGAACAAACCAAAAATGAAGCACTCAACACATTTAGTAGGACTTCTTCCCAAACATATGGTTCTAGGTTCAATTCCACAATATGGCACCTCTGGCAGGTGTCTTCTACTGTAGCCCTGTCAGTGGATTCTGTAGATGGAAAATGAGAGAAGCTCATTAACTCTTCGAAACGCTTGTGTTATAAGGGTGGCAGCTGATGAAGGATATGTTCTCTATGTGGCCTGTGTGTTTTTTG
>NC_069006.1:7082341-7083254 GCF_001194135.2 Octopus bimaculoides | reverse complement strand
ATATATATATATATATATATATATATACACACACACATATATATGTACGTGTCTTTGAGTCTGTGTTTGTTCACCCCCATTGCTTAACAATCAATGTTGGTGTGTTTGTGTCCCTGTAAACATTTTTTTAAAGTCAGGTACTTTATCGGTCTTTTTTGCCAAATGACTAAGTTATGGGGATGTAAACATACCAACACCGGTTGTCAAACGGTGGTAGGGGACAAACACAGACACAAAGACAAACACACATACCAAAGACTTTTCCATTTTTCACAAGTATCAAACCCAGTGGTGGCTCGTGCATAGGAACTGCGGAACTGGCAGCACCCCCTTTGTCCACTCGATATTATCGATAACATTCAATATAACGAGTCCTTTTTTTTCTTTAATTCTTTCTTTACACTTGTACTTTATATGATCATTAAAATTAATGTCAGTGGCCATCTCCTAATTTATGAAAAAATACAAAAATCTTTGTACAGCACTGTGTGCTTCACAGTTCCAGTGACACGGTGTTTGGCTGTTGTGCGCATGTTCACATGTCTGAGATAGGAAGCTTCACACTAGGTAGAGAGAGCACTGCATGAATGATAATGCCGGGTGAAATTTAGTGTTTCTTTTTGACTCTGCATGTGTTGTGCTTAAAAACGTGTTTATATTCTTGAATGTGATAAAGTATAGAATTAGATTATTATCCTGTTTCCAGCTTCAGTGTTGCTGCAGGATTTGAAAAATAGGGCACATTTCAACCCCTTATTTTGTGATTTAAGGGGGATTTTTGAAAAACAAAGGTGAATTCACAGCGGTGTTCAGCGAACAAATTAAACTCTACCTGGCAGTGACTAAAACGCGAACTGATCAAGTTTTTGTATGAATATTCTTTTTATACGTTTGTTTCCTTTTACACAATATT
>NC_069006.1:7078904-7081691 GCF_001194135.2 Octopus bimaculoides | reverse complement strand
ATATATATATATATATATATATATATATATATATATATACGTCTTTGTATTTTGTTTTCTAACTCCAAAAGTCTTTTTATTCTCTCTGTTTATTTCCTTGTGTTCCTTTCTGTTGAAGAGCGTAGGCTCAAAGCATAAAAGATTTTCTCACCCTGTCAAACGGTAGACTAATACACCTGTTTGTTGTTTATACACCTGTCTTTGTCTTTTGTTTTTCTGTAAATTTCAACTATATATATATAGGCATGGCTGTGTGGTAAGAAGCTTGCTTCCCAACCAAATGGTTCTAGGTTCAGTCTCGCTGTGTGGCACCTGGAGCAGGTGTCTTCTACTATAGCCTTGGGCTAACCAAAACCTTGAGTGGATTTGGTAGCTGGAAACTGAAAGAGGCTTGTTGTATATATAGTCAATCATATATATATATATATATAGTTGGAATTTACAAAAAACAAAAGATGAAGACATATATATATGTATGTATGAGAATATGTCTTTGTCTGTTGACAACTGGTGTTGGTGTGTTTACATCCCCGTAACCTTGTGGTTTGGCAATAAACTGATAGAATAGGTACCATGCTTAAAAAAACCTAAGTTCTGGGGTGGATTCAGCCAGCATAGCTGCAGACTGAAACAAGATAAAATATATATATAGGTGCAGGCGTGGCTTTGTGGTAAGAAGCTTGCTTCCCAACCACATGGTTCTGGGTTCAGTCCCAGAGTGGCACCTTGGGCAAGTGACTGCTACTATAGCCTCAGGCCGACCAAAGCCTTGTGAGTGGATTTGGTAGACGGAAACCGAAAGAAGCCCTCATATATATATATGTGTGTGTGTGTATGTGTTTGTCCTCCCCAACATCGCTTGACAACCGATGATGATGTGTTTACGTCTAAGTATCATAGCGGTTCGACAAAAAGATCGATAGAATAAGTGCTAGATTTACAAATAAGTCCTGGGGTCGATTTGTTCGACTAAAGGCGGTGCTCCAGCATGGCCGCAGTCTAATGACTTTAACAAATAAAAGAATATATATATTTAGAATTTGTATATATATACGTTTTGTTGTTTTACATTACATTTACCTGTCTAACAGTCCGTATATTTTAATTAAGTCCAATCACCAGGTATTGAGTGCTACAATGACATTACATTCCTATATCAATAAGGTATTCAATTATATGGTGCAATGAATATATCTTGGGACATAATCTATCTAGGACAACATGATGGAATGTGTCCTCTTTTCAGTTATTGAGTCCTGCAAGCATATTAACATTCCAATATCGATAAGGTGTACACTGCAAATATATATATATATATATATATATATTACGAGTATATATATTTGAGATATAGGCCATCTTTGAATGTGTCCTTCCTTTATATAGGATTGCAGTGTGATATTGTAAAAAAAAAAAATTTGGCTGCTACCTTTAGCAGGTCAAACGACCACTTCCATTTGATTTTGTTGGCCTACACATATATAGATGTATATATGTGTGTGAGTATATAGATGCACACGTGTAGATTCATATATATGTGTATGCATGTGGTATATTTAGCAAGTCTACGCGCGGAACTCCCTCCAGTAGTTGATGTCATGTAAGTACTTGCAATGTGTCTGTGTGTCTTACTTGAAGTCTCAACTGAAGCAAGCTTTTCTTTTTCCTATCTCATGTATATGCATACACAGTATATATATTATAAATATATACATATATATTCATATATGTGTGTGTGTGTGTGTGTGTGTATAAGCATATATATTTATTTTATTTTATTTATTATTCGTTTTCCTCCTAATTGCGTATACTCCTCCTACTCCTTCACAGTTTCCATCTCCTCCCTTTCAAATCTTTTTAACCCGTTTCTTTCTCCCCTCCTCCTCTTCCTCATCATTACTGTTAGTATTTACTCCTGCTCCTCCTCCTCCTGTTCCTCTTCTTGTTTGCACCCATCTCACTTCATCACCTTTCCCCTCTCTCTCTCTCTCTGGTTGGTTACTCCTTATTTACTCTTGGCGTTGCTAGCCCAGCACCGTTTATTTATTTATTTTTTTATTCATTGTTTTTTTTAACTTCCCACTTCCCCTCTCTCTTATTCCTCATTACCTCCTCCACTTCCTACTCCTCTACTCCCTTCAGCTGTACTCACCACTTTCCTTAACACTCTTCTTTCACACACCCCCTCTCACTCTCTCTCACAAACTCTATCCTCCCTCCCTCCACCTCAGTCTCTCTACTCCCGTTACTCGTGTTTAGCTCGAGCTCTCAGCTTTATTTCCTTTTCTTCCTCTCCCGTGGTTTTCGCCTCGTTTCTGACTCCCCATCCTCCCTCTCTCTGTTTCTCTACCCTTTCTCTTCTCTCTATTTCCCACTCAGTCTTTTTCTATATTCCTCTCCGTTTCTCGCTCTCTGTGACTTCACCGACTTTATTCTGACCTCTTCCTCCATATTCACAGTCGTGCTCAATGTATTGTACACTTCACTCACACGTGGCACTCCCCATATATATATATATATAAATGACATATAAGTATGTATTTACCTATGTATATATACACACACAAAAGTATATATATATATATATATATATATAATCTGGAGGTGGAGAGAGAAACTTGTCTTTAGTAGGACGTCTGAGGAAATAAATAAAGGCAAAAATAAAATAAAAAAAGGGGAGGGGGAGGTATACTAGTATAGGTGGGGGGAGGGTTTAACTTCCGCGAGTTTTAATTTTTTCGAGGGTATTTCCTCCCCCTCTTGCTATACTCTTTCCTCCTACCATTC
>NC_069006.1:7073962-7078161 GCF_001194135.2 Octopus bimaculoides | reverse complement strand
GAACAACCTACAGCGGCTTGCGGGCCGGGCCGGGCCACATGCGGCCCGAAAAACTATGTTGGAATATTTGTTTTAAGTAGTGTGGCCCGTATCATGTCGAATGCACCTCGTTCCCCCGTTTCATGCGGCCCGTTCTTATGAAAAGGTCGCCTGGCCGAGCGTCTTCGAAGCAAACGAAAGAAAAAAAGAAAGCAAACATTTCATAATGTAGTTTAGTGGCTTGAAGGATAAAAAAAAATACGGAAAAGAAAACATCGATGTGATGGTCACGGCTGGAATCCGTTCGGTTATTTGCTTCTAGGTCATCTGGGTCGTTGCTGAATATGAAGCAGGGCAACAATAGAAACGGTGGCAACTTCACTCCCACCACCACCACCTAAATATATATATATATATATATACATGTTAGACAAGAGCCACATGTAAACACATGCACGGGAGCACACACATGTGGGAGAATGAATGTATAATATGGATAGCTTCATGTATGAAAGAGTTGTTGGTGTTTTGACTAACACACAGACACACACACTCGTGTTTAAATACATATTTAAACATGCTGCACACACATACACACCCGCACTCTCTCTTCCCATCTATACACACGTACACACATATCCACATGCACACATTCACAAATACGTTTAAACCCGCTGTGTGTGTGTGTATATATATATATATATATATATATATATATAGGTACCCGACTCTTTCACGCACAGAATTTCATGTACTCACGCATATACACACATACCCAAATTCATGTTTAAACACGGTGTACACGTATATGCACCCGCATTCTCTCCTACGGTGTACGCACGCATGCATCCACTCAATGTCATTTCTACACACACGTATATACAGTTATCATACGCATGTAAATGCATTCATATACACCTATTTATGCATATTATACACGACGCCGCTCACTTTCATTCATGCAAACATGTAGAGAAAGTCTAGTACACAAATATATATATATACAACACACACACACACACACATATATATACATATATATATAGACAGTACACTCGCACAGACCTACACGTACACATACATGTATAGACAGCACACACACATTTCTACATAGCGCCCATACACGTATATCTTCATACACTCACTCCAGTCAGCCATACAGTGTGTATATATATATATATATGTATGTATGTATGTATGTATGTATATAAATGAATGCACTGGTTGTCGGCGATGCTAGACTCGATGGTATTTTTCAATACAACTGATGCACTATATATATATATAATTTATGGAGATAAGTCCTAAAGCAAAAATCAAGTACATTTGCAAATACCTGGACTAATATATATATGTATATATATATATAAATGCATTCTTTCGTATATATACACACACACACACACACACTCGCATACGTACACACGTACATATATATGGTGTTACATAGTATATATACCCGCATTTTCTGAAGAATTTACATTTAAATTTGTTTATTATTTAACTTCATTTTCTTTTGCTTTCTCTCTGCTCATATCGCAAGGTACACATCTATCCACCCGACTGTCTATATCTATCTATCAATATATACACACGCACAGTAGAAAGAGGTGGTGGGAGTGAGAGGAGGGTACCAGGAGTAACTGGTGTATATATATATAAAGAGTTGTGCTATTTTTACTTAGCGATACCGGTTTCTACATACTTAGAATGTACTAATAATATCTACTACACCTTATTAGACTTGTTATTGTGTTTATACACACAATCTGTATGAGTATTTGATTACTCATTAACCACTGGTAACTTTAAAGTACTTGGTGTGTGTCTCTATATATATATATATACACACATACTTCTTTATTATATATAATGTGCGCTGGATGGGTACCCCTCGTAGCTGCTCTATTTGCTACCAAAGGCAGTGCAACACTGTTTTCGGGTTGAGAAAAAAAAGGACCTTACAATGGATCATATATGATCGATACGCGCTGCCATTAATCCCATCTTAACTCCTAATCCCGAACTGCATTTTCCTGGATATTAGATGGTGTTTTTCTCAGGTGGGATGCGTTTTCAGCATAGGTGTGTGTACTTGATCAGAGCCAAACCGGGATCTAAGCACCCGATAACAAAAGCACGGGATCGCTAAACCCGTTAGAAAAAGCCTTCGAATAACAACGTACTGTCTTTCAATACATGTGGTATTAGAGAAACGAAGGGACTTGGGGCTCCCTAATCCCAGATAGGAGCCCCGACCGCAAAAACTGCCACAGCCCGACCCTTTTCAGGCTCTTTTTATACTACTCTCCTGCTCGTGATACTCCAATAATACACGCGGTTCCCTGCTTTCTCCTACCACTCATTAACTGATTTTAATTTAATTTGATATATTATTTAATTCAAAATGATATTGTTGTTCCTCGCCTTTCCTCGTCACACACACCTTTTGAATGCTTCGTAATATTAAGCTTTCCCTTCAGTGTCTCTAGACAAAAAATTGATGATTAACATTCTTTGTAGGACAAGTTGTGTGTGTGTTATCGAGGGCAGATAGTGTTCTAAATATATTACTGGTATTTCTACATGTGTCAAAAAATAGTTGAATCCCAGGGTGGGATTTAAAGAGCTAAGAGGGAAAGATACAACATTATATATACATATATATATATTTGCATACATAATATTTAATAGTCTTAGAACGGGTGCGCCTTTTGGTTATGTCGGTCATATAGATTTATTTATAACATAATAATGACTTTATTAGTCAGAGTTAACTTAGACAAACATTAGTATAGAACTATTGTGTGTATCTAGTCACACATGTTAGTCACTGGAATGTATATTCAGGAGAGATATATAAATTTACGAAAATATATCTCGTAATGATGATTTCGGTAAAATTGCAAAGGATATTAAGTGCTTATTAAACGTTTGCAATATTTATTTTGAAGTGTCTGGGTGTTGTGATTGATGATAATAATTATAAATAAGGATGGAAGTGTAATTATAATTGTGTGAGGGTAAGTGTGTTCTCAAGGGTGTTATATATACACACATACAGACGTGACATATATTTACATATAAACAAGACATACATACGCACACGTGCATATAACATTAATGTGTATTTGATATCTATCTCATTAGCACTTATTGTTTTCAGTATTATTATTATTAATGGTGTTAGTGTTTTACCCCAGGTCAATACTGACGAGGTGGACCTATCACTGTGAAATCCATCCATTCTGTCGTTCTGCCCCTAAAACTACATTATCCAACTAGTCCTTCTTTTCTTAGGTGACACTGAAATTAAAAGCCGGTTTAGTTGCTATATTTAGCATCTCGCGGTACCACATAGGGACACCCTCGCTGTCTCTTGCATTCATTCAATTATGGGCATTTTCCCCCCTAATGATAATAATTCAACTTTTGACAATTTGTTTGTCCAGAATATCTTGTGGTCTGGGACTTATCTATTTCTTGTTCTAAGTTAACAAAACTATCATCATCTTACACCTTTTCTTCCTCCTCGTCATAGTTGTACTCTTTGTTCTGTAATGAGTTCATCCACCCTCAGATACGACCCGGTCCCTGTCCTCATTCAATTTTTGCTTCATTTCGAAAGAAAAAACAAACAAAAAAGCTATTTAAAAAAAAATTTAATCAATTTTTTTTAGGAAATCAATTATTATAAATGCTAATTATTGTTTTCAGGAAAGTGATCGACATCACTACCTACTTTTGTGTAAAAATCTTTTGACACCTACCAAAATAACCATTTGTTGGACTGTGTGTGTGTGTGTTGAAACTTCTGAATTGTTTATTTTTTATTCGCTTTTAAAATAAAATAATTCAAGGATTTAAAATATTTTGTGTGAGACAGAGGCAAATTGTTTTTTTTTTGTTAATATCTAACGCGCTCCAGTATGGCCGCAGAAAAATGACTGAAACCGGTGAAAGAACAAAAAATACCTGAAATTTAAACTTCAACGTACATCAATATATACATATAATTATATCTCTATTCATATATACATATGTGTGTGTGTGTGTGTGTGTCTCATAATGGGAAGAAAGAGTACTCAATACACTATTGTAGAGTTACAGAGCTGATGATTCATTCCATCAATAGAACTGATTGTATTTCAGGTAGAGATGGACTATATGTAATCTGAACCTTCCCCCCCCCCTTATTTATTAATTTTTTTACGGAATCC
>NC_069006.1:7068311-7072187 GCF_001194135.2 Octopus bimaculoides | reverse complement strand
TATATATATATATATATATATATATATATATATACACACAGACATATACTACAAGATATGTATATATATATATATGTGTGTGTGTGTGTGTGTGTGTTTATAAATGGGTCGTGTCGTGTACTTTGTGCTTGGTTTTTAAAATTAGTCCAAGCTGCCTGTTGACGCTAGTGTGGCTAACTTCGTATTTTACGCAACACACTCAAAAAATTCGGCTCGAACAAACTTTTTTTTTTTTTTTTAAATTTTATTTTATTTGCCCGTTTATCTTCACATAAAACAAATAAATATATGATTATTTAATAATAATAATTAGGGAACATTAATTTTTTTTTAATTTTTAGAATTAAATTCATTAAAAAAAAATCTGATGTTAGTCATTGCGAAATATTGTTGCCACATGTAGGAGTGTATGCATGGCTGTCTTTCCTTGCTCATGGTCGCTGATATTACATGTGTATTATATGAGGTAATTTGCATTGCATTATGCGTATAAGCAATAGTTAATACATTTTGTACAGTTATTTGGAATTTTGTAGTATGCTTTATATATTTTGTTTAGACAATACTTAAATTATAATCTTGCCACATGTGGGAATTTCAGTTGCAAAATTTTTCATGTATTGTTTTCATGAGGGCGGGAGCTGATAATAGCAATAATATATTTTAATGTATTGTACAAGTTTCCCCTTATTTTTGCTTTTATATTTTATTTGTCGAAACAGCAGTAAAAGTATCCATTTTGTAACATGTGGGATTCTGTTTAAAATTGTTTTTTCATGCATAATAATGTAATTTTAGAATGTATTGTTTTGTCTTTCAACGATTGCAAAAGTATTTCTTAACATGTAGGAATCTATAAATGTGTTATTTATTGTCCGTTGTTTAAATTTAAATCGGTTGCTACATTCACAAAAATATATATATACATATATAAAAAAGGTCTAGTTTTTCTTTATTGTTTTGATAACCAACTGTTTTTTTTATATTACTTGCACGATTTTCGTAAATATGAGAAACAACAGCAAAATATTAACATGAATTCTTCTGTTTATGTATTTATTTCCTGGCTCTCTCTCTCTCTGTTGTCTAGTAGTGAGGAGAAATGGCGACTAAACTTGTCCCTCGACTAACTACTATATTATCCTTACTAGGCCAGCTCTCTTTTCTCTTTTTGAGCGTGTGTGTTCTGCTTCAACCACACTAATATTTTCCCCCCACCATGTCTCACTCTCTCTCTCTCTCGTTATCTTTCCCTTCCTTCCTTCCTCTCTCACCGCCGCCGTTTATAATACTTCTACTGTTATTTTACTACCGCCATGAGCAGCTAGCTAGCTAGCCAGTGTGATCATCATCACCATCATTCTCTCTTTCTCTCTCTACACTGTGTCGACTGAGCTACTTGCCCTCCTCATGTGTGTATGTATACAGACATTACATATATATATAATAATAATAATAATAATATATATATCTCTGCCATGTATGTATATAGGTAGATTGGATGTTTAATTTCTGTTTTATACCTACATTTCAATATGAATGCTTTATTGTATGTTATTTGAATGATTATTATTATTATTATTATTACCTACATGCTGTCCTTTCCCCTTTACCATGTAGCATTGTTTGAAATTTTTGACTTGAATATATATATATATATATATATATATATGTATGTATGTGTATATATAAATATATATGTGGAGCTATATATATATATATATATATATATATATATATATATATATATATATATATACTGTTGTATCCCAAACAAAAAAATAACACAGCTCAGCATTATCTCACTTGCGTGTTTAATTCCTGTGTATATATACATTATATATACACTGTATATATATATATATTATTTATATATATGCACACATTTATGTATGCATGTGTATACATGTATGCATCTTTACAGTATATATTTCTGTATGCATGTAATATCTGTAAGTATGCATGTATGTATACACCTATATACACATGTACATATATGTATAATTTAATGCATTTATATTATACATACCTTAACTTTTAAATCTTATATTTCATTTATTTATTTATAGAATATTATATTTATTGATAATTTAATAATAATAATAATAATGTCATTAGTGTTGTTGTTGTTGTTATTAATGATATTTCCCGCCAGATTGTTTCAAGTCCCCTCCCCTCAACATTTTTATGTCGGGGGCTCCAGAGGCGTTAGGGGGGAAAGAAATACTGCTTTTCGCCAACCTGAATCGGACGGACAAATCGTTTTTGGTTACCACTTGTATACATTTTTTGTTTTTAGAAGACGACCTTTAGTTATATATATATATATATATATATATATATAAAATAATAATAATAATGATAATAATTTTTGTTATTATAGTTTTACGGACATCTTTATGATAGACGAAGGGGTCTAAAATGAAGAAAAGAAAAAAAGTATGATTGTCCTAGCTTCTCAGTTTCCCGTCTTGTTTATAGCTTATCAGAAATGGTTGGGAGTTGACACAAAAAGAGCAACGAGCTGACCCTTATTATTATTTCTGTTATTATTATTACTATTGTAATTTTGATACCTCACTACCTGTTCCAAGGTTCGAATCCCTTGTCTTCTCTCTCTTCCACCCTCGGTCCCCTCCATCTCCTGTAATTTCTAAAACGAATACCTGTTATATATTTGTGGTTGATTATTACATCGACTTTTGTGATATTTATTACCATAGGAGGTTTGTACCTAATTAAAAGGTATTATAATTATTATTCCATCTTGGGCCGGCGGGAAGGGATTGCGCCGTCTCCAGGTGGTTTCGAACTCGCGACCTTGCTGTCCGTTGGAGCCGTTTTCTCTTTACGTTCTAGATGCACTTATGAGAGAGAAAAGGTATGAACGCCCCCAATACTTTATCCATCCATCCTTTTAAACACATTCCCCCCTTCAGCTTGATCATTAATTAATTAATCTTTATAAACCATAGTTATTACTATTTTTATTATTATTAATCATCTCTTAATTACCTTCTCGGATGTTGTTGTGGTCCAGGCCATATTTAATTACTGTTCAGTCATTTAAGGTATTTATATCCTTATATATCTCTCTCGTTATGTCCATGGGACCGTGTTGATTATTCAAAATAATTAAATGATTGTCGCTTTAATTGTATCAGCTAAAAGTATTGTTACTGTTTTAGCCCTTGGTCCCGTCAGCGAGGAGTTCCAACCACGGTCATCCACAACTACAATGTTCGGTTGAGGGTAATTTAGCTGCTAATTCTAACAGGTAGAAACTCAGACTGGTTCCGTCCGTTCCACTTTATTAAGTCGTGAAATAAACTTGTTGACGTATTCAACCGTTATCACTTTAAGGATTCCTCGGCGTCTTTTAGAAATATTTTCGGGTCTCAATATTTACTGCAGACTTTCGATATTTTGAGGGTCAGCTTAACCAAACCAACCTTCCACTTGTGGCCACCCCCGTTTTATGATAAACAGTATATCTAGGACTACACTAACCTTTCTGAAAATGTATCCCAGTTTTTTTTTCCTTCGAGATGTCATGGATGTAAATCTTGAGATTAATTCTGCTATTTATAGGATAACCAATCTTTATTTACTGCAGACCTAGGATATTAAGGGTCAGCTTTACCCAAAACCGACCTTCCACTGATGGCCATCCTGTCGTAGTTATTCAAACACTATATATGTTATATGTGTATTTAGGACTACATAAGCCTACCTTCCCCCCAATTTCCCCCCCCCCCCAGTCTTTTTTCAAGACTGGAACGGTGTAAATCTGAAAGGAATTCTACTGCTACTTTTAACAGGTCAACGACCACACACTAGTTGGCTTTTATTTATTTATTTTTATTGAAAATTAAG
>NC_069006.1:7056263-7067641 GCF_001194135.2 Octopus bimaculoides | reverse complement strand
ATATATATATATATATATATATATATATATATATATAGGTTTGTGCATGTACGTGGTGTATATATGTACGCTTTTGTGTAGTGATATTTAAAAAAAATTATTTTCCAAGTGAGCGTAAAGTGGGATGGTTCTACTTTGAATTGAAGAGATTTTTCGTTTGATTTCTCTTCCTAACTCTGACGACCATCCAACCTCGAAATAGCTAGGAGTGGTGGTGTGGGATAGAGGGGCAAAGGGACGAATCTCTGGTTTTGGTAAGTTTCATGTACACTGCGTGTGTGTATTATTATATGGTCATTGTATGTGCAGTCTTTTAATAGAAAAGTTTTGTACTTAGAGACTGTACACACACAAACACACATGAGTGACTTTGTTTCACACAAGCATGGGGACCGTTTGAAGATCTGCTGCCACTGTAAGGTTACAGCTGGATACCCTCAAGTAATTCCTTCTACACCTATAAATGGGTCTGGAATCTGTGTTCCGTTCTTTCTTCTTTTTTTCCCCCCTTTTTTTGTTTGTGTGTTCTCTGTTTAAGACTTGTTCTCTGTTTAAGACTTGCTACAGCCATAAACTCGACAGGAATGAAGTACAACATAAATACTTCACAATTCAAGCGTTTCTTTACTCACACAGAGGTAACATCTGGTAAACGCTTCAAGTTGTTGTTTAACCCCTTGCCAGCCCAAATTATGATCAAAAACCTTCCAACTGTGACCATCCACCTCTTCCTTCCCCTGACACGGTTCACATCTTGTGTCTTTCTCCTCTCTAAGAGTGTAAGGAGTATTCAGAGGGATTAGCATCTATTTCTAGCAAGTTGAGTGTTAGAGGTTCTCTCCAGGTGTTGAGAGAATTAGTGCATTTTTTTGTATATTTGATATGTTCAGGGTGTAGTCCCACAACTGCAAATGACTTGAGATTTTGATATAAATTTTTTGTTTCCAAGAGAATACATGTTCTATGTACCTTTCTTGGATTATATAGCATTGAATTTTTTCTTCTTTGATTATAAATACCCGGTCTCACTCCTGGGTATGTTAATCTTATTAGATGTAGCTGTCCATTATCTCAGTCGGTCACTCTCTGAAACGACCCTATGGTGGAGGTGCCTGAGGACACTATCCCTACACCCCTTCTAGGAAAAGTGGGTGGAGAAAATGGATGGGTATGGAGTTAAGTTGATGTAAATGCTGCAGGAGCTGGTGCTAGATTAACAACAATACTGAGTGGGCAACTATTTTTTTTGTTGTGTGTAAATGCTAGAATTTCTAATGATTTGTCTGTGATACTACCATACCTTTTCGCGAAAATTTACATGTATAAACTTGTCTTGTTGAGTTCTACCACTAAAATACTCATTATTTACAGATGCTAAACAACGGGTAATAACATTTAATTATTACAACCATTACTGCTACTACTACTACTACTACTGCTGCTGCTATTGCACTGTAATAAACTTGTGAGTGGTACAGCATCATTCAGATGAAGTGGACAGGGTCTACATGTTGCAGTTTTGTGTGTGTTTGGTGGGGTTGCTTCTGCATCAGTGTTTGTCTGTTCAACAGTTCTTTAGCTATTCTTGAAAGCTGAGGTCAAGTGCTACATTCCTGGAAATCAGCCATCTTTAGCCAGTTCTCACAACTGTTGCAAAGAAGTCAGTCCTGACAAAGCTGACCTGTTGTAATCAGCAGCTTTCCACTCATACCCACCCTGTCTTTTTAGGATTATCTGTTTCTTTGATCAACATTAAGATGGCAAGGTGTAATATGAGCTGGTACAATTGTTACCATGCCAGGGAAACTGCTTGGCAGCATTCTTTCTGAGTTCAAATGCTGTTGAGGTTAACTTTGCCTTTCATCCTTTTTGGGGATCAATAAAATAAGTACCAGTTAAACACTGGGGTTGATTTAATCGACTTAGCTCCCTCCCCTCCCCCAAATTGCTGGCCTTGTGCCAAAATTTGAAAACCAATATGAAGAATCTTTGACTTCTATTTCTAGCAGGTTTGACTGGCCACATGAAGAGTCTCTAGCTCTCAATTTCAAAAACACACTTTTGTTTAGTTGGGAGCAAAGTCATTGACCCTTTATACTGCCTTTATGACACTTTACACCAACCCCCAAGACTAGTGAGGAGGGACAAAGGAAAGAAGAGATCTGGCCTCAGTGCTTGTCCCACAGTGGATTCCACTATAGATACTCAAGGAGCCAGGTGGTGGTGGTGTTAAACCAGGTAATAGATAAAGTTGACCACCTAAGGAGACCGTAGAACATTAAGAGCCATAACTAAATACTGCAAACTGTTATGTCTGACACTAGTGTTTCTGACAATCCACTGTCGTCCTTATTAATCATAAGCTTCTCTAATCTGGTTTAGTAAAACAACTGAGATTTCACTCTGCAGCATTTTATTTAATCTTGTATGGAAAGTATCTTTACAGTTTTTTTATACATGTAGTTTTCACCAGAAAATAGTCTAATATTAGGGTGTATATACCCATGACAAGGAAAAAACAGGTATTAGTACACATGGGAATTGAACCCACACCAGCACACTTATTGCAAAATTCAGAGGTGCAGGTTCGATTCCCACGTGTACTAAACCCACTTTTTCTGTCATGAGTTTGTATGTCCCAAAATTAGACTATTTCAAGGTGGAAAGCTGGTAGCACGCTGGGTAGCTTAGCGGTATTTCGTCTGCTGTTACATTCTGAATACAAATTCTGCCGAGGTCGACTTTGCCTTTCATCCTTTCCTGGTCGATAAATTAAGTACCAGTTACGCACTGGGGTCAATGTAATCAACTTAATCCCTTTGTCTGTCCCCTCTGTGTTTAGCCCCTTGTGGGCAATAAAGAAATAAGAATTGTTAACACTCTGCTTAATGGCAATTCGTCTGTCTTCATGTTCTGGGTTCAAATTCTGCTGAAGTTGACTTTGTTTTTCATCCTTTTGAGGTTGCTAAAACAAGTACCAATCGAACACTGGGGTCGATATAATTGACTTATGGTAAAGCCAGCAGTTTCCCTGAAACTGCTGGCCTTGTACCAAAATTTGAAGTCAGTTTTATACTGTTTTGCAGAGTCAATATAATTCAGCAAAAACTTGATATTTATGAAAAGTTTTCACTCCTCACTGTTTCTCAACTTCTATCTTTAGTTAGATTTTTCTCAAACAAACATGTTCTTTTGGTGAAAGATCATCATCCACTTGTAGAAATGAAGTCAAATCAGAGTGGAACCTGGTACAGCTCTCAAATTTGCCAGCTCTGGTCAAACGTGGTAAATGTTTACTAGAATTACATTTGGGTCAACCCAAGTTTTGTGAGTATAACTGAGCAGCAGGCAGAAACCACACAGATGGACTCTTGTTTTGTCTAAGGCAGGCATGGGCAACCTTTCTCAGGAAGTGGGCCACACGAGACATGGTTCAAACAGGACTGCACTGCTAAAAAAAAAAAAGAAGTTCATGGTAATCTTTTAGGCTTGTCATTCAGAAAGTCCCTCAGACTGCAGTTTGCTCATGACTGGTTCCGGATGATAGATTGAATCTATTGTCTATTTTAACACCACTGCCTTCCTTGTTGAGTGCATCACTGTTGTAAGTATTTGGGACAAATGTTATCATCTGTGTATAACTTCTGCTCACCAGACTCGGCCCTTATCAAAAGCTCATCAGTACTGCCCTCTGCTCTGTTACATTAGTGGTAGGGACCAACCAAGTTGTTACTTTTATGTTTGGCAGCTGTTAGACATGGTTTTTGTTTATTTTTGGATTCCTCTGCCATTTTTAGTTGATAAGGATTTTAATGATGGAAACTGAAAGAAGCCCATTGTATGGGTATGTAAATATGTGTGTGTGTATCTTTGGCGTTAGTTTGGTTCAGGGGCAGACTGAGAATATTAAGGACCTTCAGGCATAACTATTTACCAGGCCCTTGGGCAGTGCCCAATTGACCGATGGCTCCTGGTTTGGTTACATTCCTGTAACTTAGCAGTTTGGCAAAAGAGCTTGCAAGAAGAAGTACCAAACCTAAAAAAAGGTAACTAAAGGATTCAATTTGTTCACTGGAACCCTTTAAGGTAATGCCCCAGCGTGGCCACAGTCCAGTAACTTAAGTAAAAGTTAAGCTTTTTCTAAATATTTACACTTATGGAGTGGCTGTGTGGTAAGTAGCTTGCCTACCAGCTACATGGTTCTGTGTTCAGTCCCACTGCGTGGCACCTTGGGCAAGTGTCTTCTACTATAGCCTCAGGCCAAGCAAAGCCTTGTGAGTGGATTTGGTGGACGGAAACTGAAAGAAGCCTGTTGTGTGTGTGTATATATATATATATATATATACACACACGTGTGTATGTTTGTCTATGTTTGTTCCCTCCAACATTGCTTGACAGCCAATGTTGGTATGTTTACAACCCCGTAACTTAGCGGTTCGGCAAAAGAAACCGATTGAATAAGTACTAGGCTTACAAAGAATACGTCCTGGGGTTGATTTGTTTGACTAAAGGCTGTGCTCCAGCATGGCTGCAGTCAAATGACTGAAACAAGTAAAAGAATATCGTTTTGATGAAGTGAATATGTAATTGTTCTAAGCCACGGGACTTTATATTTTTGAACTAAATGTGATCATATTCCACTCTTATACAAATTTTTTCATTGTTTTTAACAACTGTCAGATATTTAGCAGTTTACCTATTGTAAATTTGCTGTCAGGCCTTGTGGTGGATGGTGGCACTGTTCATGTAGGAAGAAAGCCACATGTAGATGTGTTACATCAATCATGGTGAAACTTTCTTAAACTGGTGTTTTGAAATTCCAAAAAAAAAACATACATGGCTGTGAGGTTAAGGAGCTAGTTTTGCAACCACATGGTTTCAGGTTTAGTCTCGTTGCGTGACTCTTTGGGCAAATGTTGTCGACTATAGCCCTGGGCCAAACAATACCCTGAAAGTGAATTTGGTAGGTGGAAAATGTGAGGAATCCTATTGTATGTGTGTGTGAAGGTGCAAGGCTTAGTGGTTAAGCGTGGTGCATGCACGATTGTGTTCTTGAGCAAGACACTTCATTTTATGTTGCTCCAGTCCACTCAGCTGTAAACAGATCACCCTGTGACGGAATAGTCTTCTGATCAAGGGAGAATGGTGGCATCATTCAAAAGCTACAACAATGCAAAGTGCACTGTGATCAGCAATGTATAACATCCAATAGTCTGGTCAGTCGCATGATATATAAATATCATCATCATTTTAATGTTCATTTTCCATACTGGCATGGGTTGGACAACTTGACAGGAGCCAGTAAAACCAGGTTTCATAGTCTGTTTTGACTTGGTTTCTGTGGCTTGATGCCTTTCTCAATACTAACAACTCCACTGAGGCAACAGTTATATATTCTTAAGAAATGGCTTAAAATTTCGCTTTCAACAAGGAAAGAAGCTTTAATTTCAAGGCATTAAGAGTTACTTTAACCAGAAAGAAAATACTGGCGCCAGGCACTGAACTTAATATTTGTGTGTGTGCATGTGTTTGTTTACATTCCTGTGACTTAGTAGTTCGGCAAAGAGACCAATAGATTAATAAAGTCCTGGGATCAATTTCTTTGACTGAACCATTCAAGATGGTGCTTCAGCATGGCCACAGTCCAGTGACTGAAACCAGTAAATGATGAAAGATGCCAACCCACCTGAGACCACTCTTGGGTCTGTGATACAGACTTCCTGTTTTCAAGTTAAGAATCTTAGGTTAGTTAATATTCCAAACACCATCTTAAATCTTTCATCTTTTTATTTGTTTCAGTAATTAGACTGCTGCCATGCTGGGGCAATGCTTTGAAGAATTCTTTAGTCGAAGGAATTGACCGCAGGACTAATCTTATTAGAGCCTGGTACTTATTCTATTGGTCTCTTAGCTGAGCTGCTAAGTTGCGGGGGACATAAACACACTGACGCCAATTGCCAAGTGATGGTGGGGGACACACATACAAAGACACACACAACAGGCTTCTTTCAGTTAATGTCCACTGAATCCACTAACAAGGCTTTGGTCTGCCTGAGGCACTAGCACACACTTGCTCAAGATGTCACAAAGTGGGACTGAACCTGGAACCGTGTGGTTGGGAAGCTTCTTACCACACAGACGGCAAAGTTATTTTACTAAATTCCTTGCAGTCTTCAAAATTAATTGAAACAAAGGCTGGATATTTCAACAGAACTGTATTAACAAAAGGGGTTTTAAAATTCTGTCATTGGACTGTCACATGTATTTTAGTTATAACGGGAGCTGTTTACTGTTCAGTGTCACCTGATATACATGTCATGGGTTTGTTAAATCGTAATTACCATATTGGATGGCATAAAAGACGCACGAGTGTATTAGGTGCATCTGGTTCAGCTGCACATTTACAGGGTACATATTTTAGTGCACATAACCCTTTAGCATTCAGGTTACTCTGTCAAATTTTCTGCATTATTTATTCACATTGTTTTCAATTAATTCTGCATTGTCTTTCGATGATGTGATTATGTTCAAAATGACATGAAAGGGTAGGTATGAGATGCCAGATCTGACCAGTTTGAACATAAAACAAGCAGAATATTTGCACCCTGGAAATGACTATTTTAAATATTAAAGGGATACTTATATATATATTTAATGTATAACCTTTTAAGATTCAGATTCCTTAATCAAATCTAATCCTTATTTATTCACATTGTTTTGAATTAATCACGCATTGTCTCAAAGCTTTGAGGTTTCAATAACGTGATTGTTTATTTCTAAAATGACATTATAGGGTGGGTGTGAGAGGCCAAATCTGGCCTGTTTGAATATAGAGCAGGTGTATGTGTATATATACATGTACATATACACTTTTTCCTTGACATATGACCAGAAAAAAATAAGGAAATATATATAAATAAATCGATTTCAGACATTGGGCAGCTGTGTGTATGATAACTATGGCAGCATCTGGCAACGCAGGCCCCCTCCCCTCAGACTCAGGCATCCATTGCCTGCCACTGTCTCTTGTTCAGTCGCTTTCAGGTATCAGTTGCGTTTGAATGAAAATATAAACCTGACATACGACCAGATCGACTTACAACCTGTCAGTTGGAACGGAGCTCAGTTATAAGTCGAGGAGAAGGTGTATATACCACTGAAACACAGTAGAGAATGCTGGGTATTTAGAATTATGGGACTGATATCAAGAATATTCAGTGGCGGGAAACAAATACTGGCCCCTTACCTCCATGCAAATTTCTGAATTTTTCAGAATTTGCTGCTCTTACATAGAAAAGAAAAATGGAAAGTTTCTGTTGGGGTTTCTTGTTCTTCAGTCACTGGGCAGCAGCCCCGCAGTGAAATGTTGCTTTCAATGGTTTTTGAAGTACTAGGGTTGATCGTTTTGGCTAACACCCACTTTCACCACTTCTTTGTGGAATTATTATTATTATTATTATTATTATTAAGACAGCATTGCTAAGCACACTGGGCAAAATGCTTTGAGACATTTTGTGTCTACATTTATTATTGTTGTTATTCATGTGTTAAGGCAGCGAGCTGGCAGAGATGTTAGCATGCCAGGCGAAATGCTTAATGGTATTTCGTCTGCCGTTGTGTTCTGAGTTCAAATTCTGCCGAGGTCGACTTTGCCTTTCATCCTTTCGGGGTCAGTTAAATAAGTACCAGTTATGCAGTGGGGTCGATGTAATCGACTTAATCCTTTTGTCTGTCCTTGTTTGTCCCCTCTGTGTGTAGCCCCTTGTGGGCAGTAAAGAAATAAGAAACGTTGGCATGCTGGGCAAAATGCTTAGCAGTATTTCGTCTGTCTTTACGTTCTAAGGTCAACTTTGCCTTTCATCCTTTCGGGATTGATAAATTAAGTACCAGTTGCATACTGGGGGGCGGGGGGGGGTTCGATCTAATCGACTGGCCCCCATCCTTATCCAAAAATTTCAGGCCTTGTGCCTAGAGTTGAAAATTATTATTATTCATGTGTTTGTAATGACATTCCACCATTTCACACAATTTTCATATAATAAGATATTGTGGAGGTGTTGTTTAGACCCAGGTTAACCTTGATCAAAGGCCTTCCAGCCATGAATACCAAGTTTTTTTACATAAACTGTGTGTCCTTTCAATTTTAAAATGATTACATGTGATTTTAGGAAGATTTAGCTGTGCTTTCTAGCAAACAGAACATATTTCATCTTTTTGTGTATTATGGACCTACATGTTCCATGTGCGCCTTAAGACAATAAAGTCTTATTTGAGGGAGCTCTAGCAAGTGGAGCATAGAAGCTCCCTTATTGGCTCATGAAAGTGGTATAAGTGGCGTTACTTGTGCCCTTTGCTCCCTATGGGACATAGGCCAGCGATGACTTTCCCCCTGGACTGTCCACCCTCTCCTGGATCTTGTTGCTTTTGAATTGTTTCCAATGCTTCTGTAACTTGCTTTTTTCTATGTAGGGATGTTGGCCCTCTTCACACCCATTTTTTACCTCTGGGAAGAGGTGGTCTATAACATTAGTCTGGCTTCTCTCCTTGGACCCCTGTCCAGCATGGGAGGCCCTCCCAGGAACTTGCATTTCACTGGCATATCTCTCAGGGCCATTGAGACATAGAAGTCACCACACTACATCAACTATTGGATCTTGCGATGTTATTGGTTCTTTGCTGCAACTCATCTCTGGCCAAAGATATTCGACTCATTCCCATCCATTTTTTTTTATTCTGGCATTGTGTATCTAAATCTTTATTATATAACATGTCCCCCCCCTCCTTTTTTTTTTCTCAGAGGACAAGTTGTGCTTTTATAGAGATTTGGTTGCTCTTTCTAGTAAGTAGAGGTTCTCTTCTTACGATGATGTTCAGTGGTTCTCAACAATTTTAAGTGAACCCTCCCTCATAGCCAAAAAATCTCATCATATTTTTTAGAATTAGATATTAGGAATTGCACAGAACAAGATATTTTATGTATTAAAGAAATGCAAGTAGTTTATTACACATAAATTTTAACCCCGAAAATCTTATATGGGCCCCAGTTGAAAACCAGTGGTGTAGTTGGTGTAGTTGGTGCAGACAGGGTAGTAAGGCTGTTATATATAGACAGGAGAGAGAGAGAGAAGGCTCCATCAGCAAGAAATGTGTGGGTTGTCTTCCTCCAGTACATTTCATTTAATGATATTCCTATATCTAAAGCAGTAAGCTGGAAGAAACATCAGCATGCTGGGCAAAATGCTTAGTGGTATTTTGTCTGTCTTTACATTCTGAGTTCAAATTCCACCGAGATCGACTTTGCCTTTCATCCTTTCGGTGGTTTGATCTAATCAACTGGCTCCCTCTCCCAAAATGCCTAGAGTAGAAGAATATTCCTATATCTAGCTAAACTCTTATTTATTGATCTATCTTCTCTTCATATATATTCCTTTATTGGTTTTATTCTTTGGGTTATAATCCTTGCTAGGTCCATCACATACTTAGGGGACCACTATCATATCAACCCTGGAACCTATTTTATCAAGTTACAAAGAAATATCTATGCTGTTGTTTGACTTGGTAAAAATAGACAAATCTCCCTCAGATAGATTCCTTTGTCGTAGGGTCGGTCAAGCTTGCTTGGGATTGGCTTGTTTTGATCCTGCTGCCCATTACAATTCTGTAAGATAACATGCTATGTCTATTTGAACTGGACGGCTGACCCATCTGTGTCCATGACTGTGTGTCCACTTAAAAAAAACGACATGGATAATGTTTACTTGACCAACACTGACAGTCTTGAAAAATGAAACATGAGGTAGACCCATGTAGGGTTTAACCCTTTCGTTACCAACCTGACTGAGACTGCGTCTGGCTCTGTAGTACAAATGTCTTGTTTTCATAAGTTTTGAATTAAAATCTTCCACCAAACCTTAGTCACAATTTATGTTCCTAACACTAGCTTAATGATAACTAAGTTATTTTACTAAATTCTTTGTTATATTTAAAATTAATTGAAAGAAACTCAGAGCATCTCAAAATAAATGCAGTAATGAAAGGGTTAAACTGTGAATGTAAGGGAGTATGACTGCATGTGACCAACTGCAATGAAACCTCAGTTTACCAAAAACTTTGTGAACATAAACCATCTTGAGTGACAAACTCTCAAGTACTGAATGCATCAGCTGGCCACAAGGGTTGAGTACAAGCTGGAGTATCAGGGAGGAAGAACGTCAGTTGGTGTCTAGCTTTGCTCAGTGCACAACCCTGCTCAAATTTGCAGTGATTTCTCTTGAATTTCTTACGGGAAAAATAGGTTCAGTTTACAAAGATTTCAGGAACAAATTAACTTCATAAACTGAGGTTTCACTCTATTTTCATTGATGTGTGACTGATCCTGCTATGTTTTATACCTGACAGAATATGGGCTGTTGGAACACTGAATGTTCTGGTTGAAAAGGTCAATGGAGAGAGAGCATTTAAATGCAGACGAAGGCTGTTGTTCGGGTTATGATTTCCTTGGTCCTTTAGAACCTGATTGTGTCTGTAGCTTGTAAAAAGGATCACCTTGGCACAGCAGCAAACAGTTCCTGGGTGCTTGTAGCATATTGTGACGGAAAGAGTGAGTAGTCCTGATGGTGTCAGTTGGTGCACAGTATCGTTTCTTCTCAGTCATTCAGCTGTGGCCATGCTGGGGCACTTCCTTTGATGGGATTAGTCAAACAAATCAATCCCAGTATTTAACTTTTTAAAACTTGGTACTTAATTCATTGGTCTCTTTTGTTCGGATGTAAACAAACCAACACTAGTTGTCAAGTGGTGGCAGAGCACAAAGACACATATACATGCAGAGGCTTCCACATAGTTTCCATTTATCACTTCACTCATGAAGCATTGGTCAGTTAGGGGCTAGAGTAGAAAACACTTGTCTAAGGAGGCGTGCTGTGTTAACCCTTTAGCATTTAAAATGGCCATATCCTGCCTCTTATGTTCAAACTGGCCAGATCCAACATTTCGTACCTATCCTACAATGTTAGAGTAAAATTAAACAATCACATCATTAAAATTTCAAAGCTATGAGATAATGCAAGATTAATTCAAGACAATGTAAATAAATAAGCATTAGATTTGACAGTAATCTGAATACTAAACGGTTAAACCTAAAACCATGTGGTTATAAAGCGAGTTTGTTAAAGGCACAAGGTTCTTCACTATTCCTGCCCTGTGACTTAGCAGTTTGGCAAAAGAGACCAATAGAATAAGTACCAAACTTAAAGATAAATGCTGAGCACAATTTGTTCAACTAAACTTATCAAGGTGGTGCCCCAGCATGGCCACGGTCTAATGACTGAAAGAAGCAAAAGACAAAAAGATACAAGTCTCTGGTGGGTACTGAAATG
>NC_069006.1:7046348-7056253 GCF_001194135.2 Octopus bimaculoides | reverse complement strand
CGTAATGACCTGACTAGGCTAGTTCCAGCCTTCCTTCTTTGTTAATTAACTCCAGTTTCAACTTCGAAGTGTCAGTATGTTCTGCGTTAGTTAAAATGGCTATCAATGCTGTTGTTGGTCTTTGCTTTAGATAATAGTAATTTTATCTTAGAAAATGACTCTGAAAATAAATTTGTTAATAATTGGAGCTCGTTTACCTCCTAACTATTACCATTTGCTGTTGGTTATTGTAAATTACACCATTAATAGGCGAACAGGACTAAACTGTTAGACATCACAGCAACATTTGTGAAAGAATATAATGTTTGTTTTGGAAATCAGAAAAATATGTGAGATTAATGTGGTTTTTTTTGTCTTTGTTTTTAAAATAATGATATTTTAGCAGTAGAGCTTAGTCTTCATTTTTGTTGAGGATGCGTATTCTAGAAAGCTGCCTATGGTAGCTTTTTTTCTGAGTTCAGATGTGGCTGTGTGGTTAAGAAGCTTGTTTGCTTCCCCAATCATGTGGCCTTGGGTTCAATCCAACTGTGTGACAACTTGTGTAAGTGTTTCCTATAGCCCTGGCTTGCCTTTAAGCCTTATGAATGGATTTGGTAAATGAAAACTGATTTTATATATATGAGCCTGGTGTAGCCATCCGGTTGCACCAGTCCTCAGTCAAATCGTCCAATCCATGCTAGCATGGAAAGCGGACGTTAAACGATGATGATGATGATGATGATGATGATGTTATGGCTGCTTAGAGAGTGACCATTGGTTTTGCAACTACAAAGTGTTTAGCTGTATGGGTGACTTATCAAGTACTTTATCGATGTGAAGCCAGTGGTGGTCACTTTCTGACTGGCCATAACAAACAACCATCTAAATATATTACTGCTCTAATGCTTTTGGAGAGGTGAGATATGTGGAATTCTGATGGTGTGTGTGTGTGTGTGTGTGTGTGTCTTTATGTACCTTTGACATCATATTATAGTTATTAACTAGCCTCACAGCCATAGAAGGAATGTGTTCCGTTTCCAGTCTTGTATGGGAAAACATAGTCAAGCCACAGGGAAATATTACCTCTTTGGAAACAGGTGAGGGTTCGCACCAGGAAGGGCATTGTTCCTTGAATATCTGTTTCAGAAAAGATAAACACAAGTATAGATTTTTAGTTCCTGTGCACACTTCACCATTGCAGTAGTTATTTGCAGCTTCTGTATTGGGTGTTCCAAGTGCATTTGGATGCCTAACTGCAATAGATGATCAGGGGAACACTTTATTGCATTATGTTACAAAGATCTTAATAACAAACTCCATCTGACCCATGCAGGCATGGAAAAGTGGATGTTAAAACAGTGCTGTTGCTGATGATAATGAAATTTTAACCAAATTACCTTTACTCTTCCATTCTATCAAAGTTACTAAAAATACGCAATCTCTCAGTTCTTTTTTCCTTGTACACAGTAAAAGTCCAATATAAAAGTCTGCAACATTTAATACAATTTTCATCTGCTGAATGCTATTTCTCATTTCCTAAGTTGCCACAGGATTCAAACTTTGGTTCTTCCACCATAAAATTTCAAAAACTATTTACCATATTTCCCAAGCTTTCAACTAGATTATTTCCATTTCTCATTCTCCATTATTATAATAATGGTGACTAAAATAAAATCATACACAATTTATTAAATAAATATACATTTATTTATTTATTTGCAATATTCCGAAGTTGTTGGTTATAATATATATTTTTAAATATTTTTTTTTCTTAACTTTCAGTCAAGAAGTTTTAACTTGCTGTCATCTGGAATATATGTCTCTCTTGTCTAAATCCACCAGTTAAGAATATAGACAAAATTTAATTCCAAAAATTGAAATATCATCCATTGATTTTCACCTGTCATTTTGGCCTAGTGGTTAGGATGTTGCACTCATGATCATTAAATTGTGGGTTCAGTTCCCAGACTGGATGGTGTATTGTGTTCTTGAGCAAAACACTTCATTACACGTTGCTCTTGTGCTGTGTGGGGACCAGCATGCCAAAGAACAGACCCGTTTCCTGTGTGTGTCATAAAAGTCAACTAAAAAGAAGTTGAAGTAGGATTTGCACTCCAACCTTGTAAGTCCCACTTTAGCAATGACTACTTAAACAGACCTTTGGGCTGGACAGTTGTTGCCCAACTGGTGCAGAGGCATCCTCCACCAGGAGTATTAAGGAATCACCAACAAACGGTAGATGCAGCGACACGCTGTTGCAGCACATGCCCCAGTACTACTACCTGCTAATTTGGTTCTTCTGGTTTATTATGGTAAATTCTACCATCTTTTAATTATGGTTAGATTGTCTGTGAATTACTGGTCAAGGAATTGGCATCTTAGTTAAGACTCCATTTAATAATAATAATAATTCTTTTTACTGAAATTTTGATGGGAAGGGGCAAGTTGATAATACTGACCCCTAACACTCAGCTGGTGCTCTCATGTTTATCAATGCTGATAGGATGAAAGTGGAAGTTGAGTTCTCAGAAGAAATGCCTCTAAGCATTTTGTCACACATCCTGATACTACCAGCTCACTGCCTTGATAATAATAATAATAATTTCAAGGGTAGCAGTTTTGGGGGAGGGGATGAGTCAATTACATTGACCCCAGTTTTCAACTGGTACTTATTTTATCAACCTTGAAAGGATGAAAGGTAAAGTCGACCATGGCAGAATGTTAGAGCACTCAGAGATTGTAAACCTCCACCAAGGCAACACCAACGTCCTCTCAACGATTAGCCAGAGATGATTTTTAAAATGATAATATCTGAAATAAACTCGACTGCTCTCACAAATGAGAATACTAAAAATGAACCTGACCACTCTCAAAAATTAAGGTAATAAAAACTACGGAAAAATAATCCAGAATCCTTGTATGGTATCAGATCAATCCCAAAATCAAACTAGTTCATACCAAACATCCCTGAAAGTTTCGTCCGAACCCATCCTGCGGTTCTTGAGATATCTTGTCCACAGACAAACAAACACGACTGAAAACAATACCCCCGTCTTCGCTAAGGCAGAGGTAATAGTCCTTTCTACTATAGGTACAAGGCCCGAAATTTTGAGGAAGTGGGGAAAGTCTAGGGCTCAACTGGTCCTTATTTTATTGACCCTGAAAGGATGAAAGGCAAAGTCAACCTTGGTGGAATTTGAACTCTGACTGTAAAGAACTAGAAGAAATACCACTGAACATTTGTGTCCGGTGCCATAACAATTCTGTTCGCTTGCTGCCTTAATAATAATAATAAAGCCAGAAACTTGGAAAGAAAAGATTTCTCCCAGTACCTGGCTGGATCTTCATCTTCTTCACTCAGCTTTGATGTGAAGAACTACAATCAATATCACCAACTGTATTTATATAAAACTCCAAATAACTGTTAAAGGAGTTTGTTGTGATTCCATTGTTGCTTGTTCGGTAAGCACAGATATTCTTCAACCTGTTCTTCATACTGGTTATTTGTTGGGTCACACAGGCTGTTGCTTAGTCCTTTTAATTTTTTTTACTTGTTTCAGTCGACTGCAGCCATGCTGGAGCACCGCCTTTAGTCGAGCAAATTGACCCCAGGATTTATTCTTTGCAAGCCTAGTACTTATTCTATCAGTGCCTTTTGCTGAACCGCTAAGTTACGGGGGGGGGGGCGTAAACATACAAACTTATACACATACATACATATATATATATATATATGTATTTCAGTTTCTGTCTACCAAATCCACTCACAAGGCTTTGGTCGGCCCGAGGCTATAGCAGAAGACACTTGCCCAAGGTGCCACGCAGTGGGACTGAACCCAGAACCATGTGGTTGGTAAGCAAGCTACTTACCACACAATCTAACCTGATTAATTAAAACTGGGGTCAAAGATATTCCAACCATGACCGTCTTATTTTTTAAACTGTGGCTGTGTGGTAAGAAATTTGCTTCCCAACCTCGTGGTTGTGGGTTCAGTCCCACTGTGTGGCACTTTGGACGAGTGCCTTTTACTATAGCCAAGGGCCAACCAAACCCTTATGAATGGATTTGGTAGACAGAAACTAAAAGAAGCCCATCATACGTGTGTGTGTGTGTGTGTGTGTCTATGTTTGTCCCTCACCAGTGCTTGACAACTGGTGTTGGTGTGTGTATCTCCCCATGACTTAGCAAATCAGCAAAATAAACTGATAGAATAAGTAGGAAGCTTAAAAAAATAAATACTTCGGTTGGTTCATTCAACTAAAAGTTGTTCAAGGTAGTGCTCCAGGATGGCCGCAGTCTAAAGACTGAAACAAGTAAAAGACAGTAAAATGGGATTTGGTTGTTATTTCTAGCAAGTCAAGCCACACTGATCAGACTAGATTTGTTTAGGCCAATGTTTATTGTTGATTGGATTGTAATTGATTTTATTTTATTTATCTTGGACAATGGTGTAGATGGATGAATTAGCAGGCTGGTCATTGGATTAACCTAATTAATGTTGTATATATATCAGAACCAGGTTCAAACCTTGCCAGGGTAGGCCGTTTCTTTTTTTGTCTCTTTAGGGCTGATGAAATTGTACCAGTATAGTTCTTTTATTCCTTTACTTGTTTCAGTCATTTGACTGTGGCCATGCTGGAGCACCGCCTTTAGTTGAACAAACTAAAGGCGGTGCTAGACTACAAACTAGTCTTTGTAAGCCTAGTACTTATTCTATCGGTCTCTATTGCCGAACTGTTAAGTTACAGGGATGTAAACACACCAGCATAAGCTGTCAAGCGATGGTGGGGGACAAACACATACATACATATGTATGTATATATATATATATATATACTCTTTTACTTGTTTCAGTCTTTTGACTGTGGCCATGCTGGAGCACCGCCTTTAGTCGAGCAAATCGACCCCAGGACTTATTCTTTGGAAGCCTAGTACTTATTCTATCGGTCTCTTTTGCCGAACCGCTAAGTTACGGGGACATAAACACACCAGCATCGGTTGTCAAGTGATGTTGGGAGAACAAACTCAGACACACAAACACATACACACTTACATATATATATATATATACATATATACGACGGGCTTCTTTCAGTTTCCGTCTACCAAATCCACTCACAAGGCTTTGGTCGGCCCAAGGCTATATAAGACACTTGCCCAAGTTGCCATGCAGTGGAACTGAACCTGGAACCATGTGGTTGGGAAGCAAGCTTCTTACCACACAGCCACTCCTATGTCTATGGTTGTAGATTTTGGTTTAGTCCTCTTTCTTACTTTTCAATAATTGGCTGTGTACCTGATTCTATTTCATTCACCTTGGAAGGAAGGACAATAGACAATGATGTATGAAACTAGACTGTTCTCCTATTTTACTGTCTTGGACACTGCCAGGAGCCTTGGTGGCCATTAAGTATTTCAACTCTTGTCACTATATTTCTATTGGAATACACAGCTTTTGTTTCAATTAATTTTGAAAAGAATGAAGAATTTACCAAAATAACTTTGTCTTTATTAAATTTGGGTTTGAAACAAATCAACTTGATTTTGATAATTTTAAAATGGAAACTTTTTATCATACAACCACTGGTAGTCTTGGGTGAGTTGATGTAATATAGATTAAATTGATAGCTTTTCTCTGGTGGAATATGCTGAACAGCTTCTTTAGGATTATAATTTGAAACTGCTAGAATCAATTTGGTATAGGTTGTTGGCATAACCATTAATCCATTTTTAGAAATAAGAAATATTTCAATATCTACGTGTAAATTTTGTTGGAATTCATTTGGTTTCTAATCACAATTGTCTTACACAATAACAAACTGAATTTTAACCAAGGACCTTAATTTCTAAATTAAGACAAATTGCATCCTTAACTCTGGCATTTAAACTAGCCATATCTGGTCAAAATATTCTCCTTGTTTTATGTTCAAACCAGCCAGATCTGGCCTCTTACACCTACCCTGTAATATCATTCTAAAAAATAGACAATCACATCTTGGAAATCTCAAAACTATGAGAGATAATGCACGATTAATTCAAAACAACAGGAATTAAGCATTAAATTTGACAGAATATTCTGAATGCTAAAGGGTCAGTCTGTGACAGTGGTTCTCACCTAGGATCCAATTAAGCCTTAGGGGTCTATACAAGACTTTTTTTGTTAAATTTTATGAGCAATACATTGATTATATGTCTACACTACAGTACACAAAATATTTTCACAATTTCTTAAATATAATTTCTAATAATATTTAATTCTATAAACATAATGGGATTTTTTTAAAAAACATCAAATGACTATGAGGGTCCTGTAGAATAAAATAGGGATCAAAGAGGGGGTCCATAGGTAAAACATGGTTGAGGATTGCTGATCTACTAGCTAATCCAGTTTGAGGGTAAATTTCTCCCTCCCTTCCTTCTGCCCATTCTTTGAGGCTTTACCAAATAATCCTGAGTACAACCTTTGACCACCACCACTGACTAAGTCCACTGATTCTATGTAATTTGGACCTAAATATGACTGCATAAGGCTGGCTGCAGAAACCCATTGTATTTGTGTGTGCATGCACATGCATTTATCTATCTGTCTGTCTGTCTATCTATATGTATGTGTGTGTATTAAAAAAAAGATGGTCAAGATTTGGATAAGAACTATTATTTTGTGCTTTTGTCCCTTTCAGGGATTCATCATGGATGATGATTTATAGAAAATTCATACTTTTTATATACATGTGAGTGGGTTGATAAAAGTTATGAATTTTCTTAAAAAAAAATAAAAAAAAAGAATACATAGTGAATCCCTCAAAGGGAAGAAAATGCTAAATAAATAGTTTTTATCCAAATTCTGACTACCTCCTTTTTCTTAATATATGATATAGAAAATCTGTGCACCACCTCTTACTATATATATGTGTGTGTGGTGGCGCAATGGCCCAGTGGTTAGGGCAGTGGGATCGCGCTTTCGATTCCCAGACCGGGCATTGGGAGTGTTTATTGAGTGAAAACACCTAAAGCTCCATGAGGCTCCAGCAAACCCTGCTGTACTGTTTCACCACAACTTTCTCTCACTCTTTCTTCTTGTTTCTGTTGTACCTGTATTTCAAAGGGTCAGCCTTGTCACACACTGTGTCATATTGAATCTCCCTGAGAACTACGTTAAGGGTACACGTGTCTGTGGAGTGCTCAACTACTTACATGTTAATTTCACAAGCAAGCTGTTCCGTTGATCGTATCAGCCGGGACCCTTGTCACCGTAACCGATGGAGTGCCACTATATATATAAATTAGTAATTAAGGCTACTTCGGGTAGAACCAGCACACTAAAAATAGCAGTCAGAAGACAACTACAACCACAAATTTTCATTGATACATATTAATTGAAATTGGGGGAATGAACAAAAATCCTAAGTCTCCATACCAATAACGAAAAGAATTGTAAATTGAAAAGCCAATTTACGATTCTTTTCATTATTGGTATGGGGGCTGAGAATTTTTGTTCATTCCCTGACTTCACTTAATGTGCATCAGTGAAAATTTGTGCATGTAATTGTCTTCTGACTGCTATTTTTAGCGTGCCGGTGCTACCTGTAGTACCCTCAATTATTAATACTTTTTTACCATATGGTATTTTTTATGCATGCTATGCCACCTGATATTATTGTAAACAATAATAGCCTTATATATTATCTATATATATAAAGAGTGTGTCTGTGTGAATCCCTAAAACTCGAGAATTACACAACTGATTTTATTCAAATTTTACACGTCTTATTTGGGGTCCATGCAGTGTCATGGCACTGACAGCTTTTCGGTGTGTTCAAAAATCACATAACCCCCACCCCCAATTTTCCATGACAGGTTAGGGCCTGAAATACTTCAAACGGACACACAGCATGTTGCTTAGTTGAATAAGCCCACCATTTACTCCACAAACGTTTTGTTGTCAATGCTGCACTTTCCCATATCACCTGTTTCAACATAACTGTAGTATATTATATACAAACTATTCCATTTTAATCCCAAGCAGTATCTCTGCTAATATGTATATGTATATATATATATATATATATATTTATTCATTTTTTCATTCGACTTGTTTTGACATAGTTTTTTCACCTAGAAGACCTTATCAACCACTTCACTGTGAAGAGCAGGTGCTTTCTATTATTATGACACTGGTACAAGAGACTTTTTTCTCACCCACACCCACACACACATTGTATATGTGTGTGTCAGTATATTTGTGTAAATTGGTGGGTCATTTTATTCTTCTGGAACAACTTCCTTAAGAATTTGTTTTAGGGTCACTGTGTTCTTGTCAGTTTTTTTCTTCCCTAATATTTTTCTTAAATTTATATTTTCCTAATGATCTTTTTCTCTCTCTTCCTCACACACATATGCACGTGCATAACAGCTTCCAGTTTCTATTCACTCACAAAGCTTTGGTCAGCCTGGGACATCTGAAAAACCTCTGGTCATTTGCTGACTTACTCCATAACTCAATTACTTCTCACATATCTGGGATGGCTGCTGCAGCCAAAAGTACAAACCCCTTTGATAAACCATATCCAAAAGCATTCTTCACGTTCACTCAAATCTTCTACTCCTTTTATGTAGGTGCCATGTTGTTTCTTCTATCACCTCAGCTGCCCCTACTGGAGCTCATTCTCTGTCCTCTTACAGTAAACACTTCATCCTATCGTGTTCCTCCTCAGAACCATAGCTTTCTAAAATTACTTCTGTCCCTTTACTGGGCATCTGGGTCAGAGAGGGTGGAAGATAACTCCAAACTTGGCCTGATACTTACAACAATGGGCATTTTTTGCCAATGGTACATGGTGAAGGTACCTGGCCCAGTGGTTAGGTAATCATGATTCCATGACCAGGCAGTACATTGTGTTCTTGAGCCCACTCAGCTGTAAACGAATGACTCTAGATTGGATTGGTATCTGATGCAGGAGGAATGTTGTGATCTCAGTCACCTATAAGCAGGGCTGTGGAGTCAGAGTCGGTAAAACTATATCAACTCTGACTCACAATATCTTTGTTCTTTTATATAAACCGGTACAAAGTACAAGCGTATGCATCTGCCTTATGAGATATGTAGACCACAATTATTTAATTACATAAAGAGGAGCCAATAGTAGAGGAGTCAGTTGAAGTTTTTTGGTTCGATTCCACAGCCCTGCATATAAGCCAAGGTAACCAGATGTACCAGTCATAGGACTCAAAGACAGGAATGTCCAGGAGACTTACTCTACTTTACCTTCTTTCTTAATGGAACTCGAGGACCATACTTTGAACTTCCTTTTTATTTTATAGTAACCATACACACACACACACACATACACTCAGGTAAATGCAAAACAAGGCGGAAAAAAATAGTACTCGAATACCTAAGGTAGAGTAATATGCTTTTATTAAAACTGCAAAATCTTCACAAAACTGACTCAGTTTCACATTTCCATTTGTTGGACGGCTGTGATGAATGAGAGCATTCATCACAACCGTCCAGTGTACAAGAGTGCAAAACTCTGAGTAAACGGTCTTTTGAAGTTTTTACGGAGATTTTGCAGCTTTAATAAAAGTACTAACAAAGATACTCGGCATTGCTCGTGGTTAAAATGGCATAGTTTTTAATTGTTTTACTTGTTTCAGTCATTTGACTGCGACCATGCTGGAGCACCGCCTTTAGTTGAACAAATCGACCCCAGGACTTACTCTTTGTAAGGCTAGTATTTATTCTATCAGTGCCTTTTGCCAAACCGCTAGGTTATGGAAACGTAAACACAGCAACATCGGTTGTCCGGCGATGGTGGGGGGACAAACACAGACACACTCACAAATATACACATATATACGACAGTCTTCTTTCAATTTCCATGTACAAAATCCACTCACAAGGCTTTGGTCGACTTGAGGCTAT
>NC_069006.1:7039369-7046250 GCF_001194135.2 Octopus bimaculoides | reverse complement strand
AGATATGCAGGGCAGGGAATAATTTGTAGTTTTGAAATCAGTAGTTCTTTGACTGCTATTTCTGAATTCTCAGTATATTGGAGAAGCAGGTTACTGTCAATCCCTATATATTTATGATTATATATATATATATATATATACACACACATACATATATAAGTATATATATACACACACATACATATATAAGTATATATATACACACACATACATATATAAGTATATATATCCATACACATACATATATTACTCTTGTCTCAGTCATTTGAGTGTGGCTATGCTGGGGCACTGCCTTTTAGTTAAAGAAATCGACCCCTGGACTTATTCTTTGTAAGCCTGGTGCTTATTCTATTGACCTCTTCTGATGAACTGCTAAGTTACAGGGATGTAAACACGTCAACATCGGTTGTCAAGCGATGGTGTGGGGGACAAACAGACACAAATACACACATAAACACACACACAAAATCTTGTGTATAATTTAGAAGTATAATTTAGAAGGTTTAAGCAAGCTGGCAGAATCATTAGTACGGCCGGCAAAATGTTGCTAAGCATTTTGTCCGTCTATATGTTCTGAGTTAAAATTCCACTGAGGTTGACTTTGCTTTTCATTCTTTTGGGGTTGATCTTATCGACTTAAATCCTTGCCTGAACTTGCTGGCCTTGTGCTAAAAAATTTGAAACCAGTTTAGAAGTACACCTGTTACACAAATTTTTCGGATCTATTTTAAAACGGGGGCCACATTTTTCATTAATGTTTTACGTAGTGTTTTTGGTACGGAAAGACTTTCAAACTTCGTATACTTATCTATTTTGTGTTATAGAACAGAAAAATATTTTTGTATTCGAATTTATTTCATGTAAAAAATTGTCTTATTTCGATAATTTCAACCAATCACTGACAAGTATTCAGTTGTTTACATTTACTCCCTTGGCTGATTAAGTGATGTAAAGCGTATTTAATCTCCATGCCTTCGTTTTATTTGCTTTTTTCATTTTAAATTTGCTTTAACCCTAACCCTAACCCTAGGGTTAGGGTTAGGGTTAATTGTTTCAGAATCGTTTGTTTATGTAGTCGGCATTTAATGTATATCGGCTGAATGGACATCAGTGATTGGTTGAAATTACAGAAATACGACAACTTTCACATGGAATAACTTATGGATTTCTTTTTTTTTTAAGAAGACTAAAAGAAAAAAGATGTTTTATATGACACATTCTAACAGTGTTCCAAGTTTCAAAGTGTTTCGTTAATGAAAAATGTGGCCCCCGTTTTAAAAAAGATCCAATTTTTCTTCTAATTGATTAATCCAAGGTTGAGGAAGAGAGTCCATTTCCAGCTAAGATGCTTCAAACTGAAGAATTAACCTTGTTGAGGTTGATTTTTTCTTTCTTTTCTTCTCTTAATTCTTTTCCTTTGTGAAATTCGATGGGAAAGAATTTGAAGCCTCTTTCTTTAGAAATTGTAAAAACATTAACTACATTAAACGGCTCATTATGTTTCAAATACTTTTTTCTCTCTTTCTTTCTCAATATTTTTCCTTAATTTGTTGTATTTCCACTCAGACAGCAATATTGACAAATGCACATCTGTGTGACAGATCTTCCAGTTGGAGGTGAAGACAATACTTCATGTCTAATTCTTTTCTGTCCTTCCAAAAAACATTAAAGAATTTTCATCTCCATTCCTGTGATGAATTAGTCAAGTCATCATAGGCACTAGGTATTTGGCTCATGATTGTAACATTGTGAGTTCGATTCTCAGTGGTGTGTTGTGTTCTTGAGCAAGGCACTTTCATATTATTAAAGAGGATGTACCAGTAATTCAAAGGGCCAACCTTGTCACATTCTATGTCATGCTGAATCTCCCTGCCAACAATGTTAAGGTTACATCTGTGGAGTGCTCAGCCGCTTGCATGTTAATTTCATGGGCAGGCCATTCTGTTAATTGGATCAACTGGAACCCCCGATGGAGTGCTAGTTAGTTACATTATTAAAACATCAAATCAATTGTTTAACAGTCATTCCAGTTCTCTGAACTCAAATACTGTTAAGGTGAACTTAGCCTTTTACTCTTTTTGGGCTGATAAAGACAGACAAATCCTTCACTGGGGTCAAATCTTCTCTTTGAAATCAACTATAGCTGCAATTTTTGGTCAGTTTGGGGCTATAGTAGAAAACACTTGCCCAAGGTGCCTATATAGTGGGATTGAGTCTGAAGCCATCCTGCTTGAAAGCAAACTTCTTAACCACACAGATACACAATACTTCAGTAGAAACCTCAAAATAATCCATCTCTTAGATTGTTGTTGTTGTTGTTGCTTAACACTTTCATTACTGTATTTATTTTGAGTTGCTCTGTGTTTCTTTCACTTAATTTTAAATATAATAAATATTTTATTAAAATAACTCAGTTATCATTAAGTTAGTGTTAGTTAGGAATATAAATTGTGACTAAGGTTTGGTGGAAGATTTTAATTCAGAACTTTTGGAAACAAGACATTTGTACTACTGAGCCAGAAGCGGTTTCAGCTGGGTTGGTAACGCAAACGTTAATCCCAAATCAACCTTGGTTGATCAGATGTGTGAATAGTTCCAGTCATGACCATTCCATTTGCTTATGGATATCCAAGACTGCACTGTTTGTTCTTTGAGGGAGAATTTGTTATTTTTGTGAGGCCAAGGAGTCACATTAAAGGCGTGGTTCTTAACTTGGGTCAGTATAAGAATTTTGGGTGTCCACACAAGCAAAACAGTAAATTGGTGTGACCATCATTTAGCGTCTGCTTTCCATGCTGGTATGGGTTAGATGGTTTGACTGAAACTGGAGAGGTGCACCAATTTCCAGTCTGATTTGGCATGGTTTCTACAGCTGGATGCCCTTCCTAATGCCAACCACTCCGAGAGTGTAATGGGTGCTTTTATGTGTCACTGGCATGGGTGCCACTTACATGACACTGGCATCGGCCATGACTACAACTTCACTTGTCTTGACGAGTCTTCTCAAGCACAGCGTATCGCCAAAGGCCTTGGTCACATGTCATCATCTCTGTAAAGTTCAATGTTTGAAGGGCACGTTTTATGTGCGACCGGCACAACTGCCAGTTACATTATGGTCTCACTTAGTTTGACAAGTCTTTTCAAGTATTTTAAGGGTCCATGAAAAGTTGCTTTAGATGTATTAATTGCAAGAAACAGCTAGGTTTCCTTCTCTTAATATAATTCTCCATGCTTCCAGCCACTAAAACCCGTTACAAATCTACACAAGTGAACATCGGAAAGAAGTATCTATAAAACAAGTTTTTTAAACATCGAGTGGATTTGGGGGTCCACCAGAATAAAATAGTAATCAAAGGGGTCCATAGGTAAAAAGGAATGGTTGAGAGCGATTACATTGGAGAAGACTCTCATTGGTTCATTTCTGTTGAGGGTTAATTAAAACCAAAGACCTTTGTTCATTAATTCTAATTGATGTTAACAAACATATGGTTTTCAACATATAATTAAAACATCATTAATATTGTACTGGATGGATAACTGGATTGATAGAATGAACAGTGAAATACCTGGAGGTGTTTGGTATCGTTCTGAGTTCAAATCCCACCCAATTTCAATTTGCCCTTCATCTTTCTGAGATAGATTACATACTGGGAGTAGTGGGTGTTGATGTAATTGACTATACTCTGGTGCCCCAACATGGCCATAGTGCAATGACTGAGAACAATACAAAACAAGAACACAAGAATTTGTGGTGTGCATGAGATGTGAGCTGGTTGAAATAGCTGAGCACCAGACTAGGTACTTTACTACAGTACAAGGGTACTGTATGATACTGTATTTCTCAGTCTGCGCTGAAGACTCCTGTTTCATTTGAAATTCTTAACCTTTGGCAAAGCTAAGAATGTTGCCAACTTCATCTCTTTCTCCATTTCTAAAAATCCTCATGTTTCAGGCTTATCTCAGTAAACTGTCACTGCTACTACTACTGAAGGGCGGAGTGTGGCTGGTGTGCTGAATCATGTATTTAGTTTCATTCCGCTTTGTTAAAATCCTGCCAGTGTTAATGAAATAGGTACCAGTAATATATTTTGGTTGACCTTTACTACCAAAACAAAGTGCTGGCGTGAACTAATTGTTTGTCCACACATAGATATTTGCATGGATTTCACAAAAGTTTTTTCAGTTGTTTTAATCGTAGATCTGCTCTGATCAAGCAAACCCATGATAGCGGTCAGGTAGGTCCTTACTCGTTCATGTGTATCCGCTTCTGCCAGCTAAGAAGGTATTCCACTATATTTAACAAAATTAACCAAGTGCCACCCTGTTAAATGGTTTACCTTTGAATGGATCAGTACAACTAATGAGATTTCACCTAAAATTGTGAGGGAGTCTTAAAAACCACTTGGAGATCTTCTTTGTCATCTCTTTTGCAAAGTTCTTCATCCTGAGTTCAATTTCTACCAATTCTGTCCATTTCTTCCCCTTCCTCTGTTACCATCCAAAGGATTTCCTCACACTTCCTTACCTGTCATCATCCATATGTTCTTCATCTTCTTCCCTACATCTGATGCCTTTTACACCCAGTTTTTCTCTCAGGTTAGCTTGAATCCTTTTTGATACCAAATATATTGTATCTTTCAAACTTTTTGTTGCCATATTTCTTTGAATTAATTTTGAAAATAACAAAGAATTTAGTATAATAACTTTGTCATTATTAAGCTGGTATTTAGAACAGATTAACATGAAATTTCGATGGATGGTTTTAATTCAAATCACTTTAACCCTTTTGTTCCCATATTTCTGTTGTCCAACACTGCTTTTGTTTCAATTCTGTCCTTATTGGAGCATCACCGAACCAGAAGTGGTCTCAGATGAGTTCATATCAAAATGGTTAAATTCTCTTGTATATTTAGACTTTTTAAACCTTATTTCAGAAATCTTTTGCTGTATTAATTTTCTCTCACAGTAACAGATTTTCCCTTCAAGCATCCTTATAAATCGGCGAAAGTTATGAAAGCACCATAGAGTAGTGCCTGTCATTTGTTGTTTAGCTCCTGGTCAGTACACAGAACGAGCAGACTTATATATGACCAAAGGCGTTCCAACTGTGACCATCCTGCCTTTTTGATTTTCAGGCATGGTATAATCTATTTATGACTACAGTATCCAATAGGACCTTCCTATCTTAAGGTAGTATAGTGTGGGTTGAAGGAGGTTTGGCAGCTATTTCTAGGAGATGAGGCAGCCTTGTAGTGTTCATTTCAAATTTTTCTATGGGCACCAAACTGTCTGTAAGTATTCCTATCACCAGTACTCTTTGTGGTATGGAAGTCAGGGGTACTCTCCAGCACATCTGAACATCCTATGTAGGATTTCTCTGCCAGGATGATAAGATTTTGTTGATCTAGTGAAGGAGCCTCCATATGGTTGCTTGGCCTGCAGGAAATAGCAGCCATCAAAACACAGAATTACACATTAGATTATATAGTCCTAGATACACTATGGCTAAAAAGAGAGAGAGTGAGAGAGTGAGAGAGAGAGATGATCACAGTTGGAATACTTTTGATCATAGTTGAGTTTAGTGAAGGCTGACCTGGGGCTAAATGAAGGAATCTGTTTAAATTAGACCCCTTCCTCACTCCGAATCACTTGACACAAATTCCAGCTGGGAGTTGATTAAATCACAGAATTTCTGTTTCCATCAATTCATTTAAACTCAGCTGGAAGTGGTGATATTGGTATCTTTTATTCATCTTACAAACCCTTAGGGGCAAAGCATCTTTCTCTTTGACGTTCATTGGATGGCAAACACATACACTCCCCCACCCCCACCCCCATTAAAATTTTTTTTTTAGTGGTGTAGGGGTTTGTTTTCGTCATCCTCATCCATGTTCCTTGCTGGCATGGGTTGGATGATTTGACAGGATCCAATGTGTACAAGGATTACATCAAGCTCCAATGTCTGCCAGGCACAGTTTCTATGGCTGGATACCCTCAGTAATGTCAATGTGTCATTAATTGGCATCTGAGGTCTATGGTCTATTTTAATAATTTTTTTTTATTGTTGAAAGCTTGCTAAACTGCAGGATTTGTCTCGTGAGTGTTAAAGAATGCAGAAATAGATAAGAAGCAGATGTCCAGCAGCATGATGGCATTGCTAAATACAGATTTCTTGCTTCTTTGAGTTTTCTCACTTGCAAAATACCCACTGGGAGAAAATCTGTTGTTATCGATATAGTTGAACTGAGATTGAAAGCTATCTGGTGTTGCAATTTGCCAGCAAGCTGAATAAAAATTTGTTATTATTGACAGAAGCAGTATTAGTTCAAAATAGCAATCTGTGCATCGTATTTAAAGCAGATACATTGTTGAAAGCCTGATAAACGGTGGTATTCATCTTGAGAAATCCTGTCTCCAGTTCTGCTATGGAAATGGATCAAACCTGTTCCAGCTATGATCACTTTTGTCTTCTTTGTCTGATTTTGCATATCCTATTCAGATTCTTCCACTATATCCCATCTCTTTTTAAAATGATAGGCTGGACTTTGAGGGAGTTTTAGCTGTTATTTCTAGCAAGTTGACTATGTACAATAATAGTTTAAAAAATCATCCTATGTAAGTAGTTGTTCTGCACTGTGTGTGTGTGTGTGTGTGTGTGTATTATTCTTTAACAAGTATAGTATTGATAGTAACTTTGAAGTTTCAGCCAGCAAAGCCTTCATTGGACTAGACAAAACTTTAAAATCACTGTCAATACTATTCTTGTAGGAGAATAATAAATTTCTTCTCTATTGAATAATCTTTCAGTTTAATGTAAAAATTGCTTTTATTATGTGATAGAAACACACACATATATATATATATATATATATATATATATA
>NC_069006.1:7027181-7039128 GCF_001194135.2 Octopus bimaculoides | reverse complement strand
TATATATATGTGGCCTTCTTTGATTTTTCAACATCAGCTGATGAAGTTATCAGCAAATATATATTGCTAGAGAGAGAGCGAGAGAGCATTGTATTGTGTATGACCTGATTAAGTTAACTTTGATATACAGTGCTTTAGGTGAGAGACTACAGTAGCATGACAAATATTGATTTCTGACATTGGCACAAGGCCACCTACCATGACAAATATCAGCAAAGTCATCTTTCTTCCTCTGCAAACTTGCCTCCAGATTTACTAACTTCATTGTTCCACTGTGTGTGTGTGTGTGTTAGGCTCGTTGTGTACTGTGCTAGCAACAACCACATGTTCTTGGAAAACATAGAATGTTTTAATTGTTTACTAGACAAGGTGTTCCGGTGGTTGATATCCTTCATGTTTTGTCAACTCATAAAACTTTTGTAGTTTGTGGCTAATAATGGCCTTTTTACTGTGTTCGCTAAAGCATCTAGGCAACTGGAATGGGATTTGTTTTCTAACAATGGAAAAAAAGCCATTGCTACACACATATGTGGTAAGAAGCTTGCTTCCCAACCACATGGTTCCAAGTTCAGTCCCACTGTGTGGCACCTTGGGCCAGTGTCCTCTACTATAGTACCAGACTGACCAAACTCTTGCAAGTGGATTTGGTAGATGGAAACTGAAAGAAGCTCTCTCTTTCTTTATATATATATATGTATGTATATGTGCATGGGTGTGTTGTCATTTCCTTTCCTTGTCTTCCCATGATACTTGCAAGTGAGAGTCACTGTTACGCAACTAGTATCCTTTCCAATCTTCTGTGAAAACATGTTTGGTCATGGGGGGATATATTACCTCACCTGCAAACAAGTGAGGATTGGTGATGAGTAGGGCATCTGACCATACAAAATCCACCTCAATTTCCATCCAACCCATGGAAGCATGGAAAAGTAGATGTTAAAATACTGATAATATGAACTACCAGATCAAATCAGGTTATGGCTCTTTACATTATGGGTTCAGATAATACTGAGGACAACGTTGCCCTTCATTTTTCCGGGGTTAATAAAGTATGTACCTGATATTGTTTATCCTGAGGTTAACCCTTATTGTGCAAGTTTATGTGGGATGCATTGCAGTTGTGATCATTCCATCCTTTTAAAATATCTTGGTTTACGTTGTGTGGTGTTACCTTCACTTTTAAATACAAAATGGGGAGATTTAGCTAGTATTTTTAACAGTTCAATCAGTTGCATAGAGCAGTGATTCTTAACCTTTTTAATACCCAGGCTGAGTCCCAAACCTGGATTTCTTTAGGGGGCTGCACCCAAAAAAATGTAAAATACAAGTCAATTGAAGAAAAACTTACATCTGTAGAGGGAAGACCATTAGGGGACACTGGAAGGATGCTTGAGGGCTGGGTGAGGTCCTCGGAGCTGCGGTTAGAACCATTGGGCTAGTGGCTTCCTTATTGATACATACAAAGACAGGTCAATGTAATTGACCATACCCTGGCCTCAGATTTATGATCTTGTGTCTATTTCAGAAATCATTTAATAGTTCTAAACACCAACCCTTAAATGGTTGGGTTTTAGGAAAGGTGTCCAGCCATACCAAACCTGACATAGGAGATCACTACAGCTGTTCTGGCTTGCTGGATCATGTCGGAAATGTCCAACATAATCAGCATGAAACCTGGAAGTTAAAGTGGACGATGATAACTCCTATCTTTTTCTATATGTACACCCACAAATGCACAATTTAAAATATTAGGTGACAGAGGCAAGAGGATCAGAGTGGCCAGTCCCATGTCAGTTCACAGTTGAGTGAGTTTAGTGTGGGAGATGCAGTCTGCTGTTAAAAACAAAGCATGGGTTGGACGGTTTGACTGGGCTGGTACACTGAAAGGCTGCCCCAGACTCCAGTCTGATTTGGCATGATTTTCTATGGTTGGATGCCCTTCTTAATGCCAACCCCTCTGAGAGTGTAATCGGTGATTTTATGTGCCACCGGCATGAGTGCTGTTTGCATGACACCTGGGTGCGTTTACATACCACCGGCACGGGTGCCAGTTTGCGTGACACCTGTATCTGCCACAAATGTCCTTCTTTTGTCTGATGAGAAAGAAGAAGACATTCAGAGCCAGCCTCTTATCGTTTATCTTTTACTTGTTTCAGTGATTTGACCGTGGCCATGCTGGGGCACCACCTTGAAGGATTGTTAGTTGAATGAATCGACCCTGGTGCATATTATATTTTAAGTCTGGCACTTATTCTATCAGTTTCCTTTGCTGAATCACTATGTTACAGGGACATAAATACACCAACACTGGTTGTCAAGCTGGGACAAACACAAGACAGAAACACACACACACACACACATGATGGGCTTCTTTCAGCTTCCATCTACCAGATCCACTTATAGGGTTTTGGTTGGCCCAAGGTTATAGTAGAAGACAGTTGCTCCACAGTGTCATGCAGTGGGACTGAACCCAGAACCATGTGGTTGGGAAGCAAACTTCTTACCTCACCTGCTTTATGTCTGCATGTGTGAATGTGTGTGTGTGTGTGTGTGTGTATATATATATATATATATATATATATATATATATATATATATATATATATATATATATATATATATAATTATTACAATTAAAAGGGTAAAGGATTATCAATTTATTAATAATTAATAATTTTTACCAAGCCCTTCGGTATGTAAGCATTTTTAGCTGCTATTTCTGAACTTCGGTATGTGGTGAAGCAACCTGTTGCTGATCCCTTAATTTTGTTTATAAATGTATATATATATATGTACACACACACACATATTATATATTGGATATGAGTAAGGAAGTTCTTCATGGACAGGTGAGCAACCTTGTTGCGATCATTCAGTACTGGACTCCAGTCTGCACTGGATTTGGCTCCCCTTGACGGCAGCAACACTCACCATTTTCACAGTGATTCAGTATTTTGGTTATGGATACAGTGCAGCATTGATAGTACCCATACTAACAACAAACACCACCAGTAACTTCATTGATTCCAGTGTTAGTGATTGTTCAGTTAGGGCAAATCTATAAGACTGCCTCTGTGTGTGTGTGTGTGTGTGTGTGTGTGAATTGTTTAAATACTTTATGGATTACTTTTGACAAGGCACTGTGCCAACTTTTACTTCAGCAGAAACAAATGGTAATGGGTGGTGGTCTGCATTGGCATCAATTATTAGTCAATAGGAGAGGAATTTGATTGGTTTATTTGTTTTGAAGAATATAGATTCTTAACGCTTCAGTCTTTGCCCTTTGTCTGAGAGGAAGAAATTGTGTTGTCCCATTTAGGCCTGGAGTAAAATCAAATCAGTCATCATCATCATCGTCATCTTTTTAATCCTTTGGATACCAACCTGCCTGATATTGGCTCCTTGGTTCAATTATATAAATTCTCTGTTTTTGAAGTGATCTAAAATTAAATGTTCTGGTGTCGTGCATATGGCAGCTGTGCCAATGGCACATAAAAGCATCCATTACACTCTCGGAGGGGTTGGCGTCAGGAAGGGCATCCAGCCGTAGAAAACCATGCCAAATCAGACTGGAGTCTGGTGCAGCCTTCCAGCGTGCTAGCCCCCGTCAAACTGTCTAACCCATGCCAGCATGGACAGTGGACGTTAAATGATGAAGCATATCTACTTTAGGCACAGGGCCTGCAATTTTGTAGAGAGGGAGACAGTCGACTACATCGACCCCAGTACTTAACTGGTACTTCTTTTATCAGAATTGACTTGAGCAGAATTTGAACTTGGAATATGAAAGACAGATGAAAGGTTGCTTAGCATTTTGCCCGATGTGTTTACAATTTTGCCACCTTAACCATTTTAATAATGGTTTCAAATTTTGGCACAAGGCCAGCATGCTTGGAAAAGGGAGTAAGTCAATTACATTGACCCTGGTGATCAACTGGTTTTCGTTTTATCAACCCTGAAAGGGTCAGGTAGCCTTGGTGGACTTTGAACTTGGAATGTAAAGACAAACGAAACGCCACAAAACATTTTGTCTGGCTTGGTTTTGAATCTGTCAGCTCACTATCTTTAACCATCTTAATAACGACAGTTATTTAACTAAATTCTTTATTTCCAAAATTAATTGAAACAAAGCTTTGTGTTTCATCAGAAATGTTGGTAACGAAAGGATTTTTGTCTCTCATGTGTGGGGCCAAGGGCTGCATTGTACTCCAGTATTTGTAGTTTGTGTTTCAATTATCAGTACTCAGTATTTTAACCCCGAAAGGGTGAAAAGCAAAATCAATGGCTCTTCTAGATTTGAACTCATAACTGTCTGGTTAGCAACATTATAACTTAACTCTGTAACCATTTTGTATCATTATGGGGGTGGGTATGGTTGTGTGGTTAAGAAGTTCATTTTGTAATCACATGGTTTTGGGTTCAGCCCCATTACTCAGCACTCTGGTTAAAGTTACTATAGCTCTGGGTTGACAATTCCTTATGACTGGATTTCATTCATTGTGTGTGTGTCTCTTGTGTTTACATTCTGTGCTTATGCTATTAAAGGCATTGTTTCACGTCTCGTGGGCCTTCCTGCCATTGGTGGGTGTGTATGTGTATACACACACACTATATATTGTATATGAGTAAGGAAGTTCTCCATGGAGCAGCCTTATTGTGATCGGTCAGTACTGGTTTCTTTCATCAGGTGAGGGAGTATTCATTGTTGTTCATTGAAAGCACAGAGCCCTCAGTTGGTCTGCTGACAAGAAAATGTCAACAGATGTCAGTGTTTCTAACTCTTCCAGAATGTAAACCTGAAGATGACTGAATCACCGATGGTAATGCATGTGAATTAAAACTCCCAAAATAGGAATAATTATGAGTGGACAGTTAAGATTTTAATCTGAATTATAAGAGTACTGTGTGGAGTACAATCTAAGTTGTTATGAAGTAGCAGCTTTTGTTATGGGTTAGCTCTGATCTGTGGTATTCCACCTGTAACTATCTTGTCTTTTCGTATGCCTCAGACCTGCATGATTCAGTGTGTGCTTCCTTTTTTGAGCTGTGGGGGATGGGATTTGGTTGATATTTCTAGCAGGCTTAACTCGTTTGTCTACGTTCCTTTCATTTAACCTCTCACTTTCTCCACACTGTGGAGCAAGGTGGCCAAAGTGGAGGTGGGTGGTCAACTTTGGACATTTATAACGTGAAGCTTTGGTTTGACCATCTTTGAGATGCGATATATTTAACTTTGAGCGGGGAAAGTGTTTGGACAGGAGCAGAAAGTTCAAGAGGAGACTGTTCAGTTAGAAAATTACTATTTATAAATCCCACAACGTGAGATATTCAGCAACAGTTCTTTCTAATAAAGATTATTTACCAACATAACATGGCGGTCCTGGTTTAGGATGAATGTTGCTGTAATTTAACCCCAGGAGACATCGTCTCCAGCTGGCTATACAACACGATCTGTGTCCTTACATTTTCGAACAAGGGAATCTACCACCCCCACTCAGCTCTGTGTATCATGATTTCTTGGTTATTTCCCTTCATCAACACAGAATAATTGTTCGGGTAGAGGTGGCGCTGCCAAATTCCTGTTCAAAGTGACAACTAGTCACTGATTTATGAATTAGAAAATTACTATTTTTAAATCTCACAATATGAGATATTCAGCAATAGTACTTTGTAGTAAAGATTGTTTGCCAACATAACATGGCACTCTTGGTTTAGGATGAATTGAGACTGTCCAGATCCAGTGTTGTATTGGATGAGATTGGTTTTATTGATTTAACTTGTTGCTTTGTCAAATTAAATTCCATATTGATACAACAACTTTAAATATTTAACGGAATAAATAGGTAAGTTGAATTGAGATCTTCCCTGTTTGAATATGTGGAAGGAATTTAGTCTCTAAGTGTAGATCAGACATGGAGAATAGTTTTCAAGAAGTGGGCTACACAAGATATGGTTCTTCATTTGGTGGGCTTCACTAGTAGAAAAAATTCCAGGTCAATTTTTGTTAGGTGTGCCATTCAGAAAGTGCCACGGGCCACTGTTTGCCCATGCTTGGTCTAGAGTCTTAACAGAGATTGGTTTTGGAGTCATATAAATTTCTTCAGTGATTGCATGATCTGAAATCATGTATTGAAGGAAATGAATAGACAAAGTCATACTAGTTACTTAATTCTTTTAGCATTCAGTTGATTCCTATGTCAAATATAATCCTTATTCATTCACATTATTTTGGATTAATCATGGATTATCTCACAGCTTTCAGATTATGATGATGTAATTCTATATTTCGCGAATGACATTTTAGGGGAAGTTCGAGAAGCCAGATCTGGCCTGTTTGAACACAAAACAGGTAGAATATTTTGACCAGATATGGTCAGTTTAAGTGCTAAAGGGTTGAATCACGTGTATATTTGGGATATTGTTTTGGTGGTATTGTTGTTAGTTGTCAGAAATGTTGTGCATCAATGACCTGTACAGTGTCTCTAATAATAATAATAATGATAATAATAATGGTATTTTATTTTCAAAACAACATGACATAAATGTATACAATATGTGTAATGTTTAAAATAATTGCAATGTAGTGTTTGTGTGCAGGAGAAGTTTATTTTTCCAGCTCTTTACCTAACATTTGAATATCATTGTATGTAGCTGTTGTGTTGTATAAACATAGCCACCTGGGTATTTGGGCACCAGATTGTCACTATGGAGCCAATCCCGTAATTCTAAGTAATGGTTTCAGATACAGGTAGGCATAAAACACCAGACTTGCAGGTTTTCACCTGCACATAATTTTGATTTTAATTTCTTTTGATTGTTAAAATTTTAATAATCTTGATGCTGGCTGAGATTTGTTGGTTTAACAAAGGAAAAACGTTTCTAACCTCGTTGGATGTCTGTTTTTATTGCCTGAAATTATTTGCAGTTAATTGAGACCAGAGGTGACAACATAACAGATTTTGTTTTTTCTTTAATGCATGTGTGTGTGTGTGTGTATATATATATATATATATATATATATATATATACATACATATATGCGCACAAGAGTGGCTGTGTGGTAAGTAGCTTGCTTACCAACTACATGGTTCCAGGTTCAGTCCCACTGCGTGGCACCATGGGCAAGTGTCTTCTACTATAGCCTCGGGCTGACTAAAGGCATGTGGTTTAGTGGCTAAGGATGTTGCACTCATGGTCACTAGATTGTGGGTTCAATTCCCAGACTAGCTGCATGTTGTGTCCTTGAACAGATCACTTCATTTCACATTGTTCCAGTCCACTCAGCTGTAAATGGGTCACCCTGGACGGACTAGCTTTCCGATCAGGGTGAATGTTGGCCTGCTTGCCTAGCTGCCAGGTGGCGTTGTTTGAAAGTTAAAACGAATCAAAGTGCATTGTGACCAGCGATGTATATACACTGTCCATCCATGTGGTTTTTAGGTTCAATCTCATTGTGTGACACCTTGGGCAGGTGTCTTGTTCTATGGCCACAGGCTGACCAAAGCATTGTGATTGGATTTAGTAGGCAGAAACTGAAAGAAGCCCTTGTTTGAGTGTGTGTGTATTTTGGCATTGTGATAGTTGTAAACAGTGTTGTGTGTAAAACTTGTGGTCATAGGGGAAATATTTGCCTTGATTGGAAACAGGTAAAGGTTGATGGCAGGAAGATCTGACCATTAGAAAATCTGACCCATGCAAACATACATTTATTAATAGATATTAAATGATGATGATATATAAACATTTTGTATTTTTCCCTTATAATCTGTTCGATTTTTTTATTTCTTTTATTCTGATTGTTGGTTCTTTTTTTTCTTTTTCCTTCTAGAACATCCTGCAGCATGTGATTTCCAGGTGAAAACTGCAGCTAATCTTGAACCAGAGTTTGTAATGGACATTCCTTAAAAAGAACTAATCTACCCAACAAGAGGACAATTCATCAATCAGATCTGCCTGATTTTCCAAACACAGAATTTCTCCATGTAACGTGATTCCTTATTCTTTGGCAACTTGCCCCAAATTGTTCTATGGCTTCTGATTTTAAACTATTTTTGTTGGCTTCCCTTTAAGATAAGATAAAACTCTGAATTCAGATTTTCATTTAAGTCTGGTCTTCCATATAGCAGCAAGCCAGAGACGACCACCACCACCCGCAACAATAATTATGTGAAGCAAATAAACATACCTAATGGTTCATTAACAATATTTGCAATGTGCCACCAGACACAAGTTTTTATGTATTTATAAGAATTCTTCTGTTTCTTTTTTTTTTTAAATTTCCTATCAGCTCAGTTTGTTGTTTTGGTTTAAAACATCATCTCACCATGTCCAGCTCGATTCCTCAGCCAACAGATGTCTCCGAGGGAGACAGCTCTTCTCTAGAAAAGAGCGACATTGAAGAAAAGAGTGATGTTGAAGAAAAGAGTGATGTTGAAGAAAAGGGCACCGGCGATGAAAAGAGTGATGCTGATGTAAAGAGTGAAGCTGACGTAATAAAGAACGATGTTGATGATGAAAAGAGCGATGTCGAGGAAAAGAGCGATGTCGAGGAAAAGAGCGATGTCGAAGAAAAGAGCGATGTCGAAGAAAAAGGTGATGTTGAGGAAAAAAGTGATGTTGAGGAAAAAAGTGATGTTGAGGAAAAAAGTGATGTTGACGAAAAGAGCAATGTTGATGCTAAAACAGGTGTTAAGAAGAAGAGTGAAAATGTTGTGACTGTGAAACAAGAAGTTGATGACAGCGCGAATGAGGAAGACATGACTTCAGACGATTTGAAAGAAGAAGTTTCCACTTGTAAAAGTGAATCTTCAAGTAAAAACCTCTTGGCTGATGAGGGGGATGATGGTTCAAGGTCTATGGCATCAACAGACGAAGTAAAATCTCAGCTGGATTCCAAACCAAATTCAAATTTATCTCGCCAAAAAGATGGCATTAGTCCATCTGCTCTTTTAGACGATAATGCAACCACACAGTCGGACAATAATGAAACTGAAGCCAATGAATCTGCTATGGGCCACCGCAGTACGTCACCTGATGTCCAATCAGATTCTGAGAGCAAACAATCGTTTTTTGAGAAGATAGGGCTTCTGGGAGAAGGCATGAAGCTGAAGAAAACCAGTGAGACTCTTGATAAGAATGTCATGCATCGAGAATATGGTATTTATGATGAGAGCAGCATTCCTGCAGTTGATCTGGATGAGAATGGACTTCCTATCAACTTGGATGATATGAATGACGAAGACCGAGAGAAAGAAGAGGAAAAGATAAAGTTTGCTAAAGAGATTAGTGCACTGCGGCGCATGTTGCTTAGGAAAGGTTTCATTCGTGGCTCGAAATGGCGTCCGACACCATCGTATATCAAACAGAGAGACTTGTCTTTAAGTGGCAAGAAAGGTTTTGGGAGTTTCTCACTTGACAAAGAGCATTCTGATGATTCCACCCCAGATTCAAGTATGGATGGTTCTTCTCCTTCACGAACTATTTACCGTCCAGACGGCAGTACTTCGGCCAAAATCTATCATGTGGATGGTAACACGTCTGCTACGATTTATCGTCCAGATGGCAGCCCCTCAGCTAACATCTACTGTCAGGACGGTGGAACTTCGGCAACTATCTACAGGCAAGGTGTGTCAAGGAAACGAGGCTTAGTCAGGGAAATGATCAAGCGTTGCCGACCGTGTAAAGTTGGTTTAACGGATTTCTTTAAAGAACTCGACATTGATGTTTCCGAGCTCTCTAAAGATTTTCCTCTTGTCAAACGCATTAAGGTTATTGACTACAATTCTCAAGCAAACAATCCGCCTAGTGTTGAGCAGGACAGCTACGAAGGCAGTTTTCTCAGCTTTATCTCCAGTCAGAATGAATCGAATAACACCAACAAAGGCTTCAAACGGACATCTTATTCGAAACAGTGGACAGAAGGCAATGAAAATCGAACTGTGACCGTTTCCAAACTCCTAATTAATTCCGAAAAGAAGACTGGAGCCACCCCCCCAAGTTACAGCTGTGTTCATTGCCAATATTCATGTCAGGAAAAAGACTTGATGACAGAACATATTTATGCACATATCACCCAGAAAGTGTTCCGATGTGGTCATTGCAGCACTGATTTCACCACTTTTGGCACAGCTGCCATCCACCATCAGTCCAGTCACAAATATCTTCCACAGAAAATTGAGAAAACCACTGAAATTAATGAGAAGGAGCATTATCTTGAGATTCGGGAAAACGTTTCTGATGACGACGATAGCAAACAAAACGTGACAAGCACCAGCACCGCCAGCAGCGGTGGTGGTGGCGGCGGCGGCGGCAGCAACACGACTAAATCAGCTTCCGGTGATGCTAGTTCAACCGATGAAAAGAATTCAAAATCTAACCCTGTCTTTATCTCAGTTGTTGTCAATGGAAACAGCCCAGGTGGGAAGCAAGGCAACCAAAAGGATGTTGTCGAGGTGCCTGATCGGTTCCAATGTACATACTGCAAATTTTCCACTGATCAGCGCGAGATAATACAGCAGCATGTTACTGGTCAACATCCAGGAGCAGTGCACTACACATGTACACTGTGCGATGGACTTGTCTTAACGTCAAAGGCCAATCTTCTTAGTCATTATAATACTGTTCACCCGGGAAAAACTATAAAATGCCGGAAGCTACCTGATTTCACAGACAGCGAAGAACCGCAGACTCCTGTGGATCCTGCAAGCAATCGCTTCAATCGTTACCGCAACACTGCATACGGCAGGGGTGGTATGTATATGCAAGGAAAAACAAGGTATGTATTAATTATGCCTTCTTTGTTATGCGTACTAATGATCACCTGTTATTATTTTTTTTTAAAGTTAATTAGAATATTTGTCTTGTGTGAAGGTACATGGCCAAGTGGTTAGGGTGTTGCACTCACGGTTGCTGGATTATGGGTTCGATTCCTGGACAGGGCAGTGTGTTGTGTTTTCAAGCAAAACACTTCAATTCATGTTGCTGCAGTCCACTCAGCTGTAAATAGGTCACCCTATGACGGAATAACCTTTTGATCAAAGGGGAATGGTGGCATCCATTCGAAAGCTAGAACAACGTGAAGTGCATTGTGACCAGTGATGTATAACAACATCTGATAGTCTGGTCGGTCCCATGATCGTGTAATTTGTCTTGTATGATTTTACTGTGAAGGACTTTGTCTGAGTGGGTTGAGTGTTTGATTCTTGATCATAGGGTTGTGAGGAGTTCAATCCCTGGACCAGCCTTTGCATTGTGTCCTTGAGCAAGATATTTCATTTCACATCACCCCAGTTCTCTCGTTCTGATGCTGTCATATCCTGGGCATTCTGTTAGGTCAAGGAGGGAAGTGATGGCTGAACGGTGGTATTTTGGCTGAGTTCATTTTGTGATCATGAAGTCTCCAGTTTAATGGCAAAGGAGTGTCATTTACTTTAGCCTCAAGTCAACCCCAACCTTCAATAAAATTGGATAAAAAGCCATCAGATGGATTGTAGCTGTGTGTCGCACACTTGTGTTGTGCTGATTCTGCCCAAGGATGTCTCTGGTTCTCTGAGAATAAATTAAAAATCTTCCATTTAAATTTCTTGTTTATGTTCTAAACACCAACTTAATAATGATAGTTCATCATTACCATCACCATCGTTTAACATCCGTTTTCCGTGCTGGCATGGGTTGGATGGTTTGATCGGAGCTAGTGAGCTGTAAGGCCACATCACGCTCCAATGCCTGCTTTGGCATGGTTTCTATAGCCGAATGCTCTAATGAGGTTGCTGTGTGATTTTGCAAGAGAGAAAGAAAGAAAGAAAAGCCTCCCGCTGTTATTTGAGAGAGGAGTGGGGGGTAGCCTCATGCCAGGTGTGGAAAGGTTAAATAAAGTAAGATAAAGAGACAAGCATAGGTGTCTTTTGTTGTAGAGGAGATAACATGGCTGAAGGAAATAGAAGAAAGG
>NC_069006.1:7024938-7026987 GCF_001194135.2 Octopus bimaculoides | reverse complement strand
CATGAAAGGGCGAGATATAGGAGTATATAAGGGGTTATATATATATATATATATATAGTATGTGAGACATGAGATGATTGTTACAAGAAAGAAATCGGACGAGAGAGGTGTTAAGAATGGAGTCTAGCAGAATGTCGGGGTGGGTGGAGAGCAGTGGCTGAAGGCACAAGAAAGAGGTGATAGGTAGAAATAGTGTAAGTAGGGATGATGATTCTAAGGAATGGAAGATATACTTTGAGATGGGGTAACCAAAAGAGTGGGATGTAATTCTAAATGAATTGAAACAAAGACAGTGTATATAAACACAGAAATGTTTCTGTGGAATACTCAGTCGCTAAAATGTTAATTCAGTCGATCCATTTACATATGGAAATTGGATAAAATTTTCATTACAGATCTTTCTGTTTATTAATTAAGAATGATGTTGCTATTCAATTTGTATATTTCCAAATTTTTAGTGTTTAATCTCCATAAATAAGAAATCCTTTCAACACACAAAGCCATTTTTTTTTCTCTATTTGTGTTAATGCTATAAGTGTGGTTAACTTCAAATTGATGTACTTGAAGCTATCATCATCCTCTTGCCTGTGTTCTTTCATGTTTGCATGGCTTTGGCTGGTTCCACAATGTCTCCAGTCATGTTGTCATCTGACACACCAACAGAAAATCTGATCTCGTTACTGTGTTCTTGAGGACAGTGAGTCAACAGAAAGTTCATCAAACAAAAGGCTTCATGGCATTTCTTTCAGCTGTTTTATGTGTTGAGCTCCAATTTCACCAAGATCAACTTTGTTATCATCCTTTCAAGTGAGATAAAAATAAAGTACAACTTAAGTACTGGGGTTAAGATTAATGTAATCAACTTCCTTCACCCTCAGAATTGCTGGCCTTGTGCCAAAATGAATGTCCTGATTTTTCTTTTATGGCCAACCACTTTACAGCTTGGATTGTATGCATTCGGACTTCATTCTGGCTCTAGGAAGGTTGACTACAGCAGGATTAAAGAGCCCCCCCCCTTTTTTTTTTTACCTCATCTCAGTTTCTAATCAGTTACTTTTCTCCTGGACAAGTTTCCTCCCTTGCAGGGACTGTGCCTTCTTTATTCATTCCATGGGGAAGGGAGTTTACAACTGGATGCTCTTCCTGTCCCCAACAATTTTATTGTACCATTGATACGAATAAGGTTTCTTGCTGGACCCTGATCAAAGACATATTTGTGGTACACCTTGTTATGTGGTCGGTGAATTGATGAACACAGCATAGACAGGGTCTAGTGATGTCCCTAGTGCTAATGCCATGATAGACTACAACCCAAGTACATCATAAAGAGTTGAGTGTTAGGAGGAGGATGTGTGATCAAACTGTTGAAATTGGGACAAAACTGACACATTTAAGACATCTAAAAACATGAGTCATTCAAATGACAACTGATTTGGACTGTTAATAAATCACATATCACGTACTAGCACAGAAAGGTTCAGTCCCACTGCATGGCACCGGGCCGACCAAAGCCTTGTGAGATGGAAACTAAAAGAAGCCTGTTGTATATATATGTATGTATTTGTGTGTCTGTGTTTGTCCCCCCACCATTGCTTGACAGCTGATGTTGGTGTTTACACCCCCGTAACTTAGCGGTTTGACAAAAGAGACCGATAGAATAAGTACGAGGCTTACAAAGAATAAGTCCGGGGGTTTTGTTCGATTATAGGCGGTGCTCCAGCATGGCCACAGTCAAATGATTGAAATGAGTGAAAAAAAATATATATATATATATATATATGAGGGTGAGTCAAAAAGTAATGCCATTTTGTTTAGGACAGGTATAATTACCAACACAGGAACATGTATCATACATCAAAATGAAGCTGGTCCTCTGTGGATCACATCCTTACTCCTCAACATAGTCACCGTTTCTCTCAATAGCAATGTTCCACCTTCGAATGAGAGCATGTATCCTTGCCCCGTAAAATTCTGTTGACTGTTCTTTGAGCCACTTCTTCACTACAGTTTTCACTTCCTCGTCACTGGACTATCATCTCTTCGGCCCCA
>NC_069006.1:7021068-7024517 GCF_001194135.2 Octopus bimaculoides | reverse complement strand
ATATATATATATATATATATATATATATATATATATATATACACACACACACACATTAATACTAGTTTGGGAGAAATTGCATATATTGACATGTATGTATGTGTAGTATTTTCCCTCAGTGAACTGAGTTCTATCTCTGCTTCCTTAAACGAATTAATTACCCCCTCCCCCATAACATATCCGAGCAGGAATTCATGGAAATTCCACACGTTTTGTGAATGTTTCTCAATTTTTAAGTCTCTGTCACCTTAATGTGAAAGATTTCCCTTGTGTCCTTGATTTTGTTCTGTAGTGAAGGTTGTTTAAAGTGAAACATTCGAATAAACATGTTGTGAGAGTTGGGAGTTGATTTATGATAATAAGTGTTTCATTTTAGCAGAACGATCCTTTATAGGCAGATACACCTCCATCCTGAGCTTAGACTATACATTAGCCACCAGTCTGTGGAATTGGTAACTCTTAAGAGTTTAAGCCAAGTGGTATTCTAGATGTGCTAATAAGAAACCTGTGTGTGTATAGACACCATATTCTATGTTATATAGCAATGAATGTATAATCCTTTTTTTTATAACTATGGTTATTTTGAAGGTCATCCAGCTGTAGAAACTCTGCCAAATCAGATTGGAGCCTGGTGTCGCCTCCTGGTCCACCAGTCCTCAGTCAAATTGTCCAACCCATGCTAGCATGGAAAGTGGACGTTAAACGATGATGATATATGCTTTGTGACACAGCATCTCAATTTTATTAATTTGTGATTTAAGAATATATAAATTCATTTAAACTAAAATCACTATTTTTATTTACGCTCCGACTTTGATATTTCTGGTTCTTTGAAATGTTATTTGAAAATAGACGACAGTTGATGCTATTAAATTAATTACTTTTCTTAATCAAAGGAATAAACAGTCTGATTTTTCTCTTGCAGTGGACCAGCGAACAGTTCTGGGACAGATATGGGCCTGAAAATAGTGAATGTTGTAAGTCTTCATAGCGGCCGCATTTCTGGTCCAACTCGGCGTCCAGGAACCGGTACAAACAATAACTGTATTATACCTCCTGAAGGTTTTGCTGTTCCCGTTTTGTTGAATGCCAAAACAATGTCTTTAAAATATGCCAGCTCCAGTTCGAACCGCAAGTGCAAGTACCCCGGTGACGACGATCCTCTTATTGGCCGTTCCATTTACATGTGCAAGAAATGTGGTTGTGAAGCAAAATTCCTCAGTCAGATGCAGGACCACATTATCAATTCTCATTCTGCTTTCTGCATGTACACCTGTCCCTACTGTACATTCAAGGGGGAGAAGGAGGCCGACATCTATAAACATATTGGTATCGCTCATCCCGAATGTGATGGAGGTGTGCCTCTTTCATTCTTCCTTGACCCAGTCTACATCACCAAGTACATAGCTAACATTGAAAAGAATCAACAGACCCGCTACAAAGAGAAGCTTGTCGGCAAATTGTCCCATTATAAATGTAGAGTGTGTAGCCAAGAGTATCCTGATGGAATCTCTCTTTTCTTGCATTCCAACCGTGTGCACGATAAAAAATTGTCCTACCACTGTCCGTACTGCACTGAATTTAATTCCAGTACCTCTAAACCAGCCCGCGAACACATAGCCAACTGCCACGACAGAGACGTCAGTAGTGAAGTGGTGTTTGCATTTATCTGTGATGGCAAGCCTAACCGCAACACCTCATCTGGTGGCCTTATGGTCGAGCCAGTCCTACCTCCATCTCCTGCTCCTAGTCCACCTAAGCCGCCTGAACCCAAAATAGCTCGGAAAGACGACGACGACGTGGTTATTTTGAAAGATTCCGACCTGAAGACACCGACTTCTGTGTCGACATCATCATTAGGGCCGTTGAGCGCTCGAGGCCGGAGTCGGGGTCGACCGCCTCGCTCTCAGACTATTTTACTGCGGAACATGTTACAAGCCCGAGCAATTGCGTCTTCGTCATCGTCATCGACAACTCCTTCAGGTACTGTCCAACCAATGATGATAGTTGCTAATGCTGCACACCAGGAGAACCAGGGCAACCCTCCTATTGTTATCGATCATCCAGAACGCACACCGAAACTACTACCTCTGTCAGAGAACAACAGCAGCACAGACCCCTCTGGGGACGGAACTTTAGATATGGACTGTGAAAGTGTAGAAGAAGACGGCCCAATGGATACAGTTGTAGAAGAGGATTCAGAAACGAGCGTTTCTGAGCCCATTACCATTTCTAAATCCGTATCGTTGGGCTTAAAGGGATTGAAACGGCCAATAAGTAGTCCGTCTCGGACAGCCAGCCAGCACTTGTCGGAGTTAGCAGCGCGTTCAGCAGCAGACCATGCATCCTCAGACCTCACCCCACCTCCAACTTTTGGCATCAAAGTGATTAAAAAAGAAAAAGAACAAGAGATGTACTTGACAACTGATACTGCCTCTCTTCATAACGACCAGGTGGTGCCCGTCTCCCTGCAGGCAGCACAGGGGGTACTTCCTTTGGACTTATCCTCGACGGGTACCTCAGACCCTGATGACATACCTCCAGACGCATTCAAAGTGTTTAACTTGAGTCCATCATCCTCTCAGCTGAGCTCCTATCTTTCATCTTCACCAAATGCATACCCCAGCCCTGTTCCCATTGGCCCCCCTATACAGACTTCGGAGTTTCCTACTGCCCACTCGTTGAGCAAGGCTGTACACACGTCTGAAGATCGATACAGCAAGGAGATCTACAAGTGTGACAAATGCAACTTCAAGACCACATATCGGGCAGCATTGAAAACCCATCACAGCTTCAGACATTCTCAGATCTACAAATGTCCTTATTGCCCCGACAATGTTCCTTTGGATAGTTTTGAAGTTGAACCTCACATTAAGCAGCACCATCCTGACGAGAAAATAGCTTATATGCGAATATAATAATATTAATAATAATCACTTTATTTATTTGTCTCTTTGCCCAGAAATTTGTGTTGAATTCCAAAGAACAAAACAAAAAAATTATAAAAATAATTATAATAAATATAAAAGCATTGAGAAGAAAATGTAGCATTGGAAATCTGAGGAAGTGAATTGAAGAACTGAAGAAAGACCAAAGTCAAAGAGAAGAACAACTCCAACATTACCATTTAGTGGCTGCTTTCTATAAATATAACATTTTTCTTGAAGCCTGTTTTTGTTAAAATTTAAGTTTTTTTTTGTTCTTTTATTTTTATTTTGTTTTTTTCTTCAACACCCATGGATTATTGGATTTAGAACACCGTTCTAGCATTAATACATTTTATTACTTTATTAAAAAGTGGAAAAATATGAAAAAAACCAAAAAATGGGGGTTAAAATGTGAAATTCAAAAAAAACACTAAAAAAAAAAACTCATTCACCTAAGAGAATCTAGTTTTAGTAACAGTTGTACATAAATTCTAAACTGGAAAAAAAAAAAAAAAAAAAAAA
>NC_069006.1:7017044-7021015 GCF_001194135.2 Octopus bimaculoides | reverse complement strand
TTTTTTTTTTTTTATTAAAAAGGGGGACATTTACAAACAAACAGTCAATAAAAGGAAGATACTTTTCAAAAATATATCAAAGCGTTTAATTTTATTTGTTTTCCCATTCACCAATTCTTCCAGCTTCTTTTTCACTGTGTATCAGTGGTTCTCAGCCAATTTTTTAACCTATGGTCACCCCCCCCTCCTTCATTCCTATCTTGCTCTAATGGAACTCCACAGCCATTCAATGCTTTAAAAACAACATCCTAGAATGTTTATAGAATTAAATAATATTAGGAATTTGTAGGGGAAAATATTGTTAAAATACTTTGTGTATGACAGAAGTATAACCAGTTTATTGTGCCTAAATTTTAGCAACAGAATCTTATATGGACCCCCACAAGGGTCATGTGGACCCTGGTTGAGAACCACTGATGTAAATAGTTAAGCTTTTGTCTCAGGATATTTTTTTTGCTGCTCTCTGTGTCTAAACAGCATCTTTTCAAAAGTCTTAGAAATAATCTCTCTTGTTTCTGGCACCTTGTCTTTTAGTTTCTGAATGTTTTTTTTTTCTCTTTTTTTTTTTGTTATCATTATTTTTATTCTATCGAATGTTTCCTAAGTCTTGTCTGAGTTTATTGCCAATCGCTTTAAACACAGCAAACCCTGGCAGCAAAAACACTACAGGACAGTGAGAAACTTATCGACAGGACTCGCATGCATGTCAACATACATTCATTGCTATTTGCACAATCATAAACTTTACCAGGCATTGATAAACATACAAAAGACTACATAAATATATATATATAAATAATAATACACATACACAGTTCCATCCATACCAGTTTAGAAAACTGAAACATAAAAATATTGAGGAAATTCTTATTGTTTTTGTTTTGTTTTTGTGTCTAACATCTTATTGGATTTTTTTTTTTTTTTTTTTTTTTTTTTTGTATTTGTCTTGTTAACTTATCTGTGGTGAACAAATTTGTTTCATAATCACATGGTTCTGGGTTCAGTTCCACTGCTGCTCAGCACTTCGGGCTGTTTCACCTCAAACAAACCAAGTCTTTTTGGGTTGACAAAAACTGTACTGAAGCCCTGAAAGTGACCTGTATCTCTGGCGGGCATGTGTGTGTGTGCTTTAGCAAGGTCTTGCTTTGTTGCATACATCCGGACCTCTTCTCCAGTCTGATAACACCTCTCACCTCAGACCCAAAAGGTCCTTTCTTTTGCACCACCATTCTCAAAGACCCTGCAACAGTCCTGGGCATTGCTAGCCCCTTTAGGCCCTTTCTCCTCTGACTAATCCCTAAACAAATAGATGCAAGTTTAGCTGTATAATCGTGTAGCAGACCAATGCCTTGTGAGATGGAGAAATGGAAACTGTACAGAAGCCTGTTGTGTATCTGTGTGACTTTACATTTTCGGATGGTGCCATTTGATACAATACATGTTATAGCTCTGTTGGGGAGGGGTGGGGGACCCCCCCTTCCAAGGGACCATCTTGGAAGGACAAAGTAAGGATCAGTGACAGAAAGGACCCCTACATGAAAAAAAGACATAAAACAAAAACCGTTTCTGTTAAGTTCCAGTTTTGTTTCAATGAAATGCAATTAAAATTCTTTAAAACATTTAATTTCAGACTCTCAACCGATTTTTGGCTATGCCCCCTTGTGATATTTAATTTGTGTTATTCAATGTTTACAATATTACCCGGGAACAAAATTAAAAAAAAAAATAGTGCAACAGACGTAAACAAAATGTGTAGGAAACAAATATGAAAAAAAAAAAAATGCGTGGAAATCAACGGGGTGGGGGAAGACTTCAGAAAATTCACAAGATTCGAGTTTTTCACCCATAATTTGTATTTTTGCCTACATATTTTCACATACCACTGAATCAAAGGAAATAATCTATTTTTCCACTTTAGAGACATCAAATCTAATGAATGTGTGAGCAAGATGAAAATGATCTGTTGTCTCTAAAGTGTCAAATTTGATAAAATTGTCCATAGAAGGGGTGTAAAGAATTTTTTTTTCAATAACTCATTCTCGAATTGCCTCCTTATGGTGTACAAAATATTACCATGCCCCATGTTGGGGAATCACGGCTCTCAGGGATTAGTGACACCTGTTTGAAGTTTCAACAGCAGAAATGACCATTTGTATCCCTGCACAGTTCAAATTATTCTGAAATATTTTGAAATGCATCCAGGGGCATAGACATTTGCAGTTTTGGTCTTCATTGATTTCTTTCAGCCAATTAACTGAGGCCATGCTGGGGCAATACTTTGAAGGGTTTAGTCTGTTTTCTTTAAAGTTTGATACTTACTCCATCAGCCTCTTGAACTGTTAGGTTACAGGGATGTGAACAAACCAACACCAGTTGTCAAGCGATGCCAGGGACAAACTGATATTGTAGCAAGCTGGCAGTATTTCATCCGTCTTTATGTTCTGAGTTCAAATTCCGTCGAGGTCGACCTTGCTTTTCATCCTTTCAGGGTCGATAAATTAAGTACCAGTTGCATGTTGGGGGCTGTGCCACCATTGAGGCCTTGTTAATAAAGCAAACAACTGTAGAAATGATATTCTTAGAATACAAACCACTACACACAGCATTTACCGACCTGGAGAAGGCCTTTGACAGGTTTTCATGAGAACATCTGTATAGGAGTGGATACGTTCTCATAGTGACAATGCCTTGATATATAGGAAAAGTGCTGGTTACTTGGTGTGAATTGTGGATCTAAAAGAGATGCAGAGGAATCACGACCAGGCTGACAGGAAAGGACGGGGAATAGAGCAAATGCAGAGAAACAGTATCATCATTACAGTCCACTTTTCCATGTTGGCATGGGTTGGACAGTTTAGGAAGACCGGTACTCCGAGGTTTCTATGGCTGGGTGCTCTTAAGGCCAGCCACTTTCCAGAGTGTGCGGATTGCCTTATTTGTACCACCTGCTTTGATGAAGCGGTCTTGCATTTTACAAAACTAAATGGCCTACAAGGACTTCTATTATTAAAAGAACAGGTAGGTCGTGTGTTAAGTGACAGAGCTAACCCACACACTAGGGAATGTTATGAACAGATGATGTGAGTGATGAGTCTGGAGAGGGTGGTCAAGGGCAAGTGGTTTGGAAGGTTTTCTTGGAGGTAGGCCAGAAATGAGGATATTTAGGTGGCAGAGAAGAGAGAGAAGGGTGCCCAAGGATACCAACATAGTAATCCCTTGCCATATCATAGCTTATTATTTAAGATTACGCCAATTCCTCCGTGGTGTTGCTTTGCATTTATAATAAAATTTATACAAATTATAGAAATAAAAAAAAAAAAAAATACACAGGCACAGCTGTGTGGTAAGAAGTTTGCTTCCCAACCACATGGTTCCGCGTTCAGTCCCACTGCATGATACCTTGGGCAAGTGTCTTCTACTATAGCCTCGAGCTGACCAAAGCCTGGTGAGTGGATTTGGTAGACGGAAACTGAAAGAAGCCCGTTGTATGTATATATGTATTTGTGTGTCTGTGTTTATCCTCACGTCCCCGTAACTTGGTGGTTCAGCAAAAGAGACCGATACAATAAGTACTAGGCTTACAAAATAGTAAGTCCTGGGGTCGATTTGTTTGACTAAGAGCAGTGATCCAGCATGGCCGCTGTCAAAATGACTGAAACAAGTAGAAGAGCACAGCACTATTTCTACTTTATGGATTTTCACTTGTCACAGAAGGTTTTGGAATGTAACACCTGCGATAGTCAAGGGATCACTGTATAGGCAGTGGACTGTGGAAGGAGTCGGTGGTTTCTGTTCCCTAAATTACTTAATATCTGGAGAATATGTTCCAAAAAAGGCGGCGAGCTGGCAGAGACATTACATTCTGAGTTCAAATTCCACCGAGGTCGACTTTGCCTGTCATCCTTTTCGGGATTGATAAATTAAATACCAGTTGTGTACTGAGGTCGATCTAATCGAGGCCCCCCCCCCCA
>NC_069006.1:7006223-7017034 GCF_001194135.2 Octopus bimaculoides | reverse complement strand
CCTTGTGGCTAGAGTAGAAAAGAATATGTTCCAAAAGCAATGAGCAGAGAAAGATGGGGGCAGATAAATGTCAGAGGGAACAAAAAGAAACTTACTCCCAGATTGTATGGTGGAGCTTGAAAATATGAAGGCTGGGGAGGATAGGAGGCAAGCAAGCTTTGCTGGACGTCTATCTACTATTATTGTATATCAGTGGTTCTCAACCATCCATTTTTTAAACCTAATGACCCTAATTTATGTTACTGGACCCTCATAAACCATTCAATGTATATTTTTAAAAAAACCTTATTTTTACAATTAAACAAAGAATTGTAAAAAAAAAGATTTAATTATTTTGTGTATTGTAGACGTATACGGAATTTATTGCACTTAGATTCTAAAAGCAAAATCTTATGTGGATGCTGGTTGAGAAGCAACGGTGTACGTGAATGACGATGGCAGACAAATGAGCTGATGTAAAAAAAGTGGTTGAAGAGGAAATATGATGTGAGATGCAAGGGAGAAGACCGAGTCGGTCTGGAGGATGACCATTGGGTGAAGAAGTGGAAGGCATTCGAAGACAAAAACACAGGTGGAAGTTTGACCTCAAGAAGGAAATGACAACAATTGGTGAGATGTTGTACAACATTTGAAAACCTATTCAAACCATGGAAGAGGGAAAAAAACATACTGATAATGAATATGGAGAGAATAATGAGAAAAAGCTATCTAGAATTATGGGGGTAAAAAAAAAAAAAAAATCAATGGCTACTATTTTTCTAATTATATCATCAAATATTGAAACCATTTTGTTTCTGCTTTATTCTGACCTCATCAATGGAGTATAAACTTCCTCATACTTCATACAATAACAGATGAAAGACTTAGGTGAGTTTACAAGTTGGTCAACAAGAGGAAAATAGAATTGGTCAGAGATTAACGCCAACATCATCCACATGAAAAACAATAACATTTAAGTTAGCATTGACATTTAGAGTAGGGAGCATTGGAAAACTACATATAATTATAATGAATATTTAATTAGCTTGTTAATACGACCATAGGCTTATAATGAGGTAGATGTCAACAAGATGACTTGTGTTAAGAGTCATGACACGAAGAGTACCAAAACCAGTGGCTGAGTTCCTTTCGAGTGTTGGGCCACATAGAAGAAATGACCAAGACCTTTAGCATTATGTCGTGCTTGAGAAGAAGACCCATCAAGCTGAGCAAAATCACAGTCATGGCAGATACCGGTGTCATGCAAATGGCACCCCTTACATTCTCAGAGTGGTTGGCATTAGAAAGGGCATTCAGCCATAGAAAACTGCGCTAAATCACACTGGAGTCTGGTGCAGCCTTCCGGCTTGCCAGCCCTGGTCAAATTGTCCAACCCATGCCAGCATGGACACCGGACGTTAAATGATGATGACGATGATATTAAAATGTAAAGCTTATTTATTCACATTGTTTTCAATAAATCCTGCATTATCTCATAGCTTTGAGATTTTGATTGTGTGATTGTATACTTTTAGTATGATATTGTAGGGTAGGTGTAAGAGGCTGGATCTGACCAGTTTGAACATAAAACAGGTAGAATATTTTGGTCGGATATGGCTGGTTTAAATGCTAAAGGTTACAACACTTTCTGTCCTCCACTTTGAGATGATGAGTTTTAATGAAAAGGAGGAAGCAGAGACCTGTAATTTTGAGGACAACTAGAAGCTTCCACAAGATAATCTCCTGAAAGCTACTAACAAGATCTTTTGTAGAAGCAGTGCACCAGTGAGATGGACAGTGGTGGAATACTAAAAGACAGGCCTGGGAAGGCAACAGAGAGGAATACTATATTGCTAGATGAGAAGTGTACATAGTGAAGAATTTACCAATGTCTAGCAGCAGAAGAATCAGAAGCGGTGAGCTGGCAGAAATGTTAGCACGCTGGGCGAAATGCTTAGCGGTATTTCGTCTGCCGTTACGTTCTGAGTTCAAATTCCACCGAGGTCGACTTTGCCTTTCATCCTTTCGGGGTCAATAAATTAAGTACCAGTTACGCACTGAGGTCGATGTAATCGACTTGATTCGTTTGTCTGTCCTTGTTTGTCCCCTCTATATTTAGCCCCTTGTGGGCAATAAAGAAATAAGAAGTGTGAGGTATTCTGGACTGCCAAGCAGTGGATGAGAGTGAACCAAGATGCTGGAAGAAAGAATGATAATAGCAAACCTATCCTCGGTGAGGGAAACTATGCTATCATCCAAGAGGCCTGGACATGTTATAAAAAGAGATTGTTTTATGTGGAAAGTGTGGGGAAGGAAGTGGATCTATTTGAAGTGTGACCAACAGAAGGACCAGCTCTAGACGTGACTATTAAGGGTACAATGTTGGGGAATGCTGCTGGCCCCTCAAGTATAGTATTTGAAATACTGAAATTATCTGGTGGGACAAGGTTCAAACATGTCACTCATACAAATCAATGAAGGTTATACAAGGAGCTGGTAGAGCAGAATAAGTCATCAACCTTTAACAATGTGAAAAGAGATGCTAAGAAAGACTCAGCTACAGAAATATGAAACTGATGGACCGAGTAAGGGAAGTAACAGAAAAAGTCTTAGCACCATCTCGATTAGGGAGAGAATCCACTTAGATGAGACACAGTTTGTTCCAGACTGGAGTACTACTGATGCTCTCTTCATAGTGAAGCAACAGCAGAAGTTCCTAGACAAGAGTGAGCCTCTCTTACGTCTGTCTGGAGACAGTCTTTGACAGAGTTCCACACTCTATAGTCTGGTGATTATTAAGAAAACCAGGAATTGAAGAATGACTGACGAATGTGGGTTTATAAGCTGTGCTTTATCATTCCACAAAGGTATTGTACATACAAAGTATTCACATCTACCTGTAGAATGTTGGCTAAATATTTACAGAATTGAAACAAGGTGTTTACAACTGTCTGTACATTCAGGTTGGATTATAAATCTATAAATCTATCCTATATTACAGTAAACAGTATTGAAACAAAGAGTATATGTCTATCTATCCATACATGTAGTGTTTCTTAAATACCTGTAGATTCATTCTGAAACAGAGTATATACACTTGTTTATATAAAGTGTTGGTTAAAACTCTATCGACATATCCGGTAGTACTGAATATAACGTTGAAAGAAGGTGCATATATATTTATATCATCACCATCATCGTTTAACATCCGCTTTCCATGCTGGCATGGGTTGGACGGTTTGACCAAGGGCTGGTAAACCAGAAGGCTGCACCAAGCTCCAATCTGATCTGGCAAGATTTCTACAGCTGGATGCCCTTCCTAATGCCAACCATTCTGAGAGTGTAGTGGGTGCTTTTACGTGCCACCAGCACGAGGGCCAGTCATGCCGGTACTGGCAACGACCACACCCCAAAGGTTTTTTTTTTACGTACCACCTGCACAGGAGCCAGTCCGGCGGCACTGGCAACGACTACACTCAAATGTTGTTTTTCACATTCCACTGGCACATGTGCCAGTAAGGCGATGCTGGCAACGATCACGCTTGGATGGTGCTTTTAACGTTCCACTAGCACAAGTGCCAATCAGGAGGTACTGTCATCAGCCATGTCAGCAATTTTGATTTATATATATATATATATATATATATATATGAAGGTAATTTTATAATTTCGTTAAACCGAAAAATAAAAATAGGACTGCAGGTGGAAGTGCTCAGGTAAGGCTCAGACAAAAAGAAAATTGAAGGGTATAATGAATAAACACCCTAATTGGTAAAAAGTAACTTTATAACACTCCATTTTACCACTGAATTCTCTCATGTTCATAATATATATTTACGATCAATGATGTGATAATATGAGAGTGTTATAAAGTTAATTTTGACCAATTAGAACGTTTATTAATTATACCCTTCAATATATACATCTGCGTGGTAAGAAGCTTGCTTTCCAACCACATGGCTCCAGGTTCAGTCTCACTGTGTGGCACCTTGAGCAAGTGTCTTCTGCTGTAGCCTCGGGCTGACCAAAGCCTTGAGAGTGGATTTGGTAAACGGAAACTGAAAGAAGCCTGTTGTATATATATATATATATATATATATATATATATGTGTGTGTGTGTGTGTGTGTGTGTTTGTGTGTCTGTGCTTGCCCTCACCACCATCATCGCTTGACAACTGATGGTGTGTTTACGTTCCCGTAACTTACTGGTTTGGCAAAAGGGACTGATAGAATAAGCACTAGGTTTACAAAGAATAAGTCCTGGGGTTGATTTGTTCAACTAAAGGTTGTGCTCCAGCATGGCCACAGTCGAATAACAAGCAAGTAAAAGAATAAAAGAACACATGTCTATGTATAGTCATGTATCAACTCCACAGCTGGACACCTATCCCTTTCCCTCCACACCCCTAAGCTCCCATCAACTGGCACAAAGCCACCAAACCCCTCACTAAGTCTCCCTCCTCCCAATTGACGAGGTGGGGGGGGGGACTTTGTCTTGCAAGTTACTCAGTGACCCTGTTGGTGTGGGTGCCTTGTAAAAAGCACTCAGCACACTTCGTAAAGTGGTTGGAAAGTGTTAAGAAGGGCATCCATCTGTAGAGACCACATCAAAGTAGATAACGGAGCCTGAGGTGGTTCCCAGCCTTACTAGTTCCTGGGACATTAAATGATGATGATGATGATGATATATGTAACACAGCAGATTCCTCTGCGATTTAAAAACAACCAATGAAATACACAACCCAAACAAATTATAGCAAAATATTCATTAAATAAAACAAATAAGAAAAACAACAACAATTGAAAATTGTAATTAATGTTTCTAAACTTTTTATAGCAACAAATCACCTGTATTTTCCATACCACAACATTGTGTATTTGGATAGATTTGCTTGACAACCATAAATGTTATTTTTCACACAATATTCGAAACTAAAAGGATTCACATTTCTTTCTTCTTTTTCGATTTCTTGTTGTCTTTCTTCTTCCAACATTTGTTTGGAAACGGCTCTGGCTGGGAATGGCATCAGATGTGCCAAATTGGACAGAAAGCCTTTGACGTCTGAAAACTCGCACTTGCCACCAACTTCGATGATGATACGCCCGGTACGCACCGGGCAAACGTAATGGGATATCGAGCCCTTGCCACCCCCCATACGATGGCCCTGTCCCTTTTTGGTCATTGGTTTCCATGGAGGATCAATCCGCCACACAGCAAACATTCGACTTTCATCAAATTTCCGGAGAATGCCCAGTCGCAACACTTCGTAATGACCCCATTTCATTCGGCCACCAGTCAATGCCTGGACACAACAGAAAGCAATTAAAAATACATCCTCAACAGAAAGAAAAAAAAAAAAAAAAAGGGTAGGTAGGGGTAATTTATTTATATCTAAATAGTTCATTATTGAAATCTTAACCCTTTAGCATTCAGATTACTGTCAAATGTAATCCTGATTTATTCCCATTGGTTTGAATTAATCCTGCATTATCTCATAGCTTTGAGATTTTGATGATGTGATTATTATTAGAATGACATTGCAGGGTAGGTGTAAGAGGCCAGATCTGGCTGGTTTGAACATTAAAGAAGTAGAATATTTGGACCCTGAATATGATGGGTTTAAATGCTAAAGGGATACATATATATGTATAACCCTTTAGTATTCACATTACTTACTTAAATCCAATGCTTATTTATTCACACTGTCTTAAATTAATCATGTATTTACATTATTTACATTTGATGGATATTTGTCCTCATCTTGTTTGTTGTTAACACAATGCTTCGGCTGATATACCCTCCGGCCTTCATCAAGTGTCTTGGGGAAATTTCGAACTTGGGTTCTCATTCCTAAGGTATTTTTCGATGTTATTATTATTATTCAGGTCACTGCCTGGAATCGAACTCAGAATCTTGGGGTTAGTAGCCCATGCTCTTAACCACTACAGTATACTGCAATAGTTAACATGAGAGAACCTTTTGTATGCACTTGTGTTTATATTGCTGCTAGGAGATAATCATCTGCTACACCCGATTATTTTTCACCAGCATTAAACACACAAGTGCTTTTGTGCACTCCAATTCCATATTAGAAGTTCTCTCATGCTAACTATTGCAGTATTCTGTGTTCTATCACAACACTCTCTTTTAAGTGCGGATAAATATTACCTTTTGGTATTATTATTGCTTCTGCCACCAATTAATTTTTTATGTATTATATTCAGCTTAAATATATTTAAAGCAGGAATATAGCTAGAAAAATGAATATTTATACTTAAGCATTAAAGGATCTTTTTTAAAACGGGGGCCACATTTTTCATTAATGTTTTACGTAGTGTTTTTGGTACGGAAAGACTTTCAAACTTCGTATACTTATCTATTTTGTGTTATAGAACAGAAAAATATTTTTGTATTCGAATTTATTTCTTGTAAAAAATTGCCTTATTTCGATAATTTCAACCAATCACTGACAAGTATTCAGTTGTTTACATTTACTCCTTTGGCTGATTAAGCGATGTAAAGCGTATTTAATCTCCATACCTTCGTTTTATTTGCTTTTTTCATTTTAAATTTGCTTTAACCCTAACCCTAGGGTTAGGGTTAATTGTTTCAGAATCGTTTGTTTATGTAGTCGGCATTTAATGTATATCGGCTGAATGGACGTCAGTGATTGGTTGAAATTACAGAAATACGACAACTTTAACATGGAATAATTTATGGATTTCTTTTTTTTTAAAGAAGACTAAGAGAAAAAGATCCGCATTATATTTTGCTAATGACAATAACTATAGATAAATAAATAAACAAATGAATAAATACAAGAAGTTTGAAATAAAACAAAAGCTTACCTGAATGCCGAAGTCGCAGTACTGGAGTTTATTATGAACCAATTCTGGTCCTCTCATTAAATAGTTGCGTCTTGGCATCTTTGGTGGACGTTGGTTCGATGGCATCTGAGGGACCTTTTCTACCGTCTTTAATCTTCTTCTTTCCGGTAATATAATGTCTGCAATAATAGCAACAACATATATGTTTATTATGAATAACACACATCTTGATTTGGGATTCTCTGATACGTCTTAAAACCTTACAATACCTTGTTACAAAATGTTACAATACGGCTTCAACAGTGGCTAATTTACTATCATAACAACAATATATCATCATCATCATCGTTTAACGTCCGCTTTCCATGCTAGCATGGGTTGGACGATTTGACTGAGGACTGGTGAAACTGGATGGCAACACCAGGCTCCAATCTAATTTGGCAGAGTTTCTACAGCTGGATGCCCTTCCTAACGCCAACCACTCAGAGAGTGTAGTGGGTGCTTTTACGTGTCACCTGCTTTATTTCATTTTGTGTATATGTTGTGTATGTATATATATATATAGTTCAAATTTACAGAAAACAAAAGATGAAGACAAGTGAGGGAACAACAAACAGGTGTATTGGTTTGACGCTCAGGAAGAATGGAAAAGTATATGTAAGTACACACACACACATTCACCATCATTTTAACATTCACATTGCCGTCTTTGCTGTGTCAGATGGAATTTGTTGAGGCAGTTTTTCCTACGGATGGATGCCTTTCCTGTCACCAACCCTTACGTGTTTCCAAGCTAGGCAATATTTTCCCATGACCAGACATGTTCTCACAGAACATTGCAAAGGAACAACACTGCTTGTATGACAGTGGTACTCATTTACAGTGATAAGACAATGTGTCTATGGTTGAAAGAGACTAAGAAGCACAATTGTACTCCTTCTGAGTTAGTTAATCGCTGTGAGTGCACAATGACATAACAGGTAATCAATGCTACAGAAGTAACAAAGGGACTGAACCCAGGCAGGGGTAAGTGACAGGAAAGGCATCCAGTTGTAGTCCAATGCCCCAATAACAGATTAGGCGAACCCATGCAAGCATGTAAAACGAATGAACAAACAAATTAAAAGATGGACAGACAGACAGATAATCTCACTTACTGCTATAATCTGGTGGATGAGGGAAATCTCTTAGACCAGCAGCAGGAATAAACATCAGAGCTGCAAAGAAAAACAAGAGAAACTAGTTACAGGTGATGTATGGTACAAAAAAATATTTTGTTGTGTGTGTATATATATATGTGTGTGTGTATATATATATATATACATACACACACATACCTACACAGAATATTTAATATCTTTTTTGGTTATATACTATATATTTAATATGTTGTCTATGAATCGGTGAACTTTTAATAAAGGGCCATTGTTGTTATTGTACCTTATATAAGACATCCCTTATAGGCAGCCCCTTAAAAAAAATCCAAGTTTTTTTTTTTGTCTCCTCCCACCCCCCCCAAAAAGTCAGGTGTTTTTGATGCAGCCTCCGCAAAAAATCGTGGATTTTTTGGTGCAGCGCCCTAAAAAAATCCAGGTATTTTTAGTGCAACCCACTAAAAAATCCCGGTTGATTTTGTGTGGCCCCATAAAAAAAAAAATTCTGGATGTTGAAAAAGTTGAGAACCACTGATTTAGATTATTTGAAAACATGAAAAGTGTATTTGAGAAAGAGGATGGTCTCAGGTGGGTTGATGTTAACAATAAAGATTTAAATGAAGTGAGCATATTCAGCAAAACGTAGAAATTTCCCTGACTGACCTACAAACTTCTAATAACTTTACTTCTACCAAGACAGAGGTGAACTGAGTGGATAAGGTATCAGACTACTTATTCAGAGATCAGGAGTTCATATCCAAAGCAGGGACTTTATCAGCAATAGTCCACAACACTTAATTCTACATTACCATCAAAAGGTGCATGGATGAGCAGTTAAGGTGCTGGACTTATGATCATAAGATTGTGGTTTTGATCCTTAGACCAAGCAATGTGTTATGTTCTTGAGACAAACACTTAGTTTCATGTTGCTCCAGTCTACTTGGTAAAAATGAGTAACCCTGTGACAGACTGGCACCCTGTCCTGGAAAGAATATATATGCCAAGAAAACCAGGAAACCAGCCTTATGTGCCGTACAGAAGAATGTGGATTAACCATCGAGAACAGGTACTTGTAACTGGAGAGATTTCTGGACACAGTACTGGCCCTTTATCCCTTTAGCAATTAAATCTAATGCTTATTTATTCACATTGTTTAAATTAATCTTGCATTATCTCGTAGCTTTGAGATTATGACGATGTGATTGTTTTAGAATAACATTGTAGGGTTGGTGTGAGACGTCAGATCTGGCCGGTTTGAACATAAAACAGAATATGGATATGGCTGGTCTAAATTGCTAGAGTTAAAGGACCTGGAAGTGCCAATGGAGGTGTATAACCTTGTAGAAATATTTGGACTATCTTTCTGGTTCCCTCTTTGATACAGTGCATAGAAAGGGTTTAGTTTGCCCTCAGTGGTAGCCATAATGGCTGCTCCCTTCTTTAAACATAACATACTTTCAACTAAAGCAAATACGTATATGGTGGCAACACTTTGTGGTCCGTTCTAAAATATTGTGTTTATTGTTTATAATATACTATGAAACGACAGTTAAGTCAGTTTAATTAGCCTTAGTAATTACAAGTTCCTTGATTGGCTTATAAAGTATTGTTTGATCTACACACGTAGAATCTGCGAATGTTCTCAAAAATTCTAAGTGTGTTGTGTCATGCCAATAAAACACATCATAAAACGGTTATTGACTCAGTTTAAATCAATCTAAGTTGTTATTTATGTAAAATGATAATTTATTATAGATTTGGTGAATGCAGTTATGTCGTTTCTGCGTAGTACTTTCCATTTTGTACTGGAGATCGTAGTTTACATATAAGATTTGACAACTTCAAAATATTTTAAATGTAGATTTTTTTTGCAAAGAACTTCCAAATGCAAAGTGCTGCCTGTTGAAAGCTCTGCGTACTGGATTCTAGCAAGCTTATGGGGACATTACGAAAGAGTGTGTTCAATCTATTTTAGTAGTGAATCTACAAGAAACAAGAAACACAGCACGTAACTCTTAAAAAGACGAGTCTGATTTATCAACAGTACAAAGCCCGGAACTGGCAGTTTCTCCAAGTTCCTGCTACTATGTTTGTAGACAGAAGGAAACCATTTAAAACACCGACAAAATGGTTCTGTGATAGCAGCCCACATGTCAGGCATTATACATGTTCCAAGATGGAACAAGTATATAATGGAATTCATTTCGTAGAGATTAGATTCCATGTGCTTTATTGCTTCCATGTTAAACCCAGCATCCAAAATCCAGTATCCGGTCCTGGGATTCCACACTGATGATTTCTTTGGAAAATTTGGGCAACGAAAGAATGCCAAAGTTTGTTAGCCATCTCTCACAACGATATTTCTGTGTCCACCAAGTTTATATATGACCAGCCAACTGCGACAGTTTCAATACAATCCTAACCACATCGATGTCCTAAGACGGAATGACCTTCAGCTTACAATAAAAAAATGACTATGCACAGAAACAAAAAGGTAACAATACAATTTAAAATTTAACAGAGCTTACCACCGTTGTTTTTGGTTGACGTCTGATGCCATTTGAATGCTCCTCGCTGGAAGAGAAAAGAAATACAAGACCGAGACATGACGAGGAGGAATTTCACAAAGCAACAAAGATCGCCATGGATGACATCTCCTTTCCTCTAGCGGCCAAACGAAGAACTAAATATTTGTCGACCGAAGGGACAAAACTCTTACCTTCCTAAAGAGTAAACTGAGTTACTTCCCTTGAAATCTATTTATTTTCATTGTGAATAATAATTACACACGTAACACATATGTATATACACACACACACACACACACACACACACATATATATATATATA
>NC_069006.1:7003179-7005825 GCF_001194135.2 Octopus bimaculoides | reverse complement strand
TTTATTTATTTGTTGTGCTTTTTCTTTATTTCTTTTATCATTTTATCTTTTACGTGTTTCAGTCAGTGGACTGTGGCCATGCTGGGGCACCGCCTTGAAGGGGTTTACTCGAACAAATCGACCCTAGAGCTTATTTTTTAAAGCCTGGTGCTCATTCTACCGATCTCTTGCCGAACCGTTAAGTTACAAGGACGCAAACAAACCAGCCTTGATTGTCAAACAGTGGTGCGGACGGACACACAGACACGATGGGCTTCTTTCCTCTCACAAGTATTTGTCGGCCTAAGGCTATAGTAGGATACACTTTGCTCAAGGTGCTGAGCAGTGGGACTGAAACCACTATCACGTAGTTTGGAAGTGAACTTATTTATTTATTTAAAGTTTTTCAGGGTTATTCAGTGCGACTTAGAAATTGGAAAACGAAACATTTGTCTCTGTGAAGTGTTTAAAACTAGTGGACCTTGTGTGAAAACTATTTAACTGATTCTTAGGTCTTAACGAAGAAATCTGTTGTTTATCCTTCATGGAACAGATCTCTGATCAAAGACGAACCAGTCTCGTTCATCTCATAGACTGTTTTACATAATAGTACTCAGCTATATACCCCACTTCCACTTTAAACCAAGAAATCAATATATATGTGTGTGTGTGTGTGTGTGTGTGTGTGTGTGTGCGTGCGTGCGCGCATGGCTGAGTGGTTAAAACGTCGGGCTCCCAATCATAGGGTGGTGCGTTCGAATCCCGGACCGGGCTGTGTTGTGTTCTTGAGCAAGACACTTTATTTCACGTTGCTCCAGTTCACTCAACTGTAGAAATGAGTTGCGACGTCACTGGTGCCAAGCTGTATCGGACCCTTTGCCTTTCCCTTGGATAACATCAGTGGCGTGGAGAGGGGAGGCTGGTATGCATGGGCGACTGCTGGTCTTCCATAAAACAACCTTGCCTGGGCTTGTGCCTCCTCGGAGAACTTTCTAGGTACAATCCCATGGCCATTTATGACCGAAAGAGGTCTTTACTCATATATGTGTGTGTGCGTGTGCAGGTGCAACACGGTCTTTCTGGACACCATTAGTCCGGAACCTCTTATTATCTACACTAATGTACAGGTACGAGTATTTCGTTTAATTATGTAAGTAAATTTAATATTTGCTTAATTTAGAATGTATTAGCCAAAGTAGCCCATTCCTTGTTCGGAAGATTCGGTAATCTGGAAACTCTTTGGAACTAAAACATCAGGAAAATTGATTTTGTGCTTCTCTTTGAAGATTTCATGCAATGAGAGTTTCTCTCACTGAAACGAAATTTGTTTCCTGTTTCAGTTTCCAGTTTTTATTTTATTTTATTTTATTCAGTTCACTAAGTTAAACTGACACCTATCGAGTGTTTTCGCAAGAGCAGATAACTACCACTGTTCTATCAACCGGTGTCATAGTTACCGAAGGTGCTTTTTCTGTGAGGAATCTTTAAATTCTACATCTTATGTTTTCCAGTTATTCGTTCACTGTTCTGATCTTTAAAAAAATAGACATTTTAAATTTCTTGTTATGCTCATGTAATGCTGTAATTATATATATGTATATATATTTTCTTACAATATTGTTTTCGTTTTTCTTACAATCGTTTTAATTTCCCAGTCATTTTCTGATTACTAAACAATGGCTGACTGACATAGTTCGACATAATTTTTTATCTAAATTTAGTTTCGTAAATCTCTAGTGGCGGGGTTCAGTGGGCGTCAGTCCTCATTGAGCACATTTGAGATCAAAGTCATATCAACCATGACCACGTCGTCTTAGAGCTACTTTTAGGACCACATTATTATGCAACGTGTCCTTTCCATATTTAAGGCGGTAAGGTGAGATTTGGTTGCTATTTCTAGCAGATTGAGCGACCACATAGTGCCATCGTTGGGTGATCTTTTGACTATAACGTACTACTTTCACTTTCTCTCTCACATTGTAGCTGGTGTTAGTTTGACACCTGCAGAAGTGTTTACGTTTTGCTTGAATCAGCTTGTTTGTCATAAGGGCTATTTGGCAGGTTTAATTAAGATTTATAACTTGTATTTTAGTTGTTGTTTTTTCTTTTGTATTCTTTCCTTTTTTTGTTGAAGAATTATTTTCCTGTGCGTTACCATTGTTCATGTTTGTGGTGTTACGCAAGAACTAATTAGAAAAGAAAAGGAAAAATCGCAGAAATTTAACAATAACCAGAACATGACAACAAATAATTCTTAATTGCTATCCCAAATATTCTGTATGACAAACAACATGGCTGTAACATCATCATCATCATTTAACGTCTGTTGTCCATGCTGGCATGGGTTGGACGGCTTGACCAGGGCTGGTAAGCTGGAAGGCTACACCAGACCCCAGTCTGATTTGGCATGGGTTTCTACAGCTGGATACTCTGCCTAATACCAACCACTTTGTGAGTGTAATGGGTGCTTTTACATGCCATTGTCACAGGTGCCATTTATGTGATGCTGGTATCTGCCATGACTTCGATTTTGCTCGACTTGATGGGTCTTCTTCTCAAGCACAACATAATGCCAAAGGTCTCGGCCATTGTCTCCGTGAAGTCCAACACTTGAAAGGAACTCAACCACTTTGCCTTCATGAGTCCCAACATTCAAAAGGAACTCAG
>NC_069006.1:6993291-7003169 GCF_001194135.2 Octopus bimaculoides | reverse complement strand
AAAAAAAAAAAAAAAAAAAAAACTTCCTTGGCCATCATGTAACTGAAGTTTTGATTAAGTGAATATGTTATGTTAACCTTTGCATAGAAATTCTGATGAGCTGTTTTTCCTTTCATGCCACTCCACCCTCTTAGATCAATTATCATTCACATAAAAACTTAGATTTAATCAGTTTATACTTTCCCTCACACATCTTACTGACACGTTTTAATCTGCATGATATATATGTGGCTTCATTAGTGCTGATGTTCACAAAAATAGCTGCCAATATGCCATAAACGGTTGGTGTATCAAGTAGAGACAATGCAGAGGTGTGAGGACTCTAGTGTTGCTGGGGGCTAGGTAACCTCTGTAGTGTTGATGCCATGAAGAAAATTCATCCATTATATTGTACAGTGGCTAGTGTTAGGAAAGGCATTCAGCTGTAGAAATAGTCAAAGCTGAGATGTGAGTGAGACATGGTCTTCTGATCAATTGGATCCTGTTGAATCATCTTAGTCTTTGTCAACATGGACATAAAATGAGGATGATGATACATGTCCATGTTCAGAGTTTAAATTTCTCCCAAATTAATTTTTATCTTTCACCCCTCAAAAGTTGATAAAATATGTAGCTTGGTTGTTGTTGTTCTGTACTCCCAGGCTGACCTGAATGGATTCCTCTAAAGACGCTCAAAGACCAGGCGATGGTGTTAAACTGGACAATGGACTAAATCTAGCATCTAAGAAGATTTGAACCTCTGTGTCATTTCTAACCTTTTCAGCGATGATCCAACCCCAGTTTCTTTCCTATCTCTCCTAACGAGCATCCTCCATTGTAATTAGAAAATGTATTTTAATTATTTTATTCTCATTAATAACCAATCATCTTTTTCTATTACAGTTCTGTTAATAAATGAAGATGTTGAAGACTGGGTCTTTACTTGATTTCAAATGGTACCAATCAAAGATTGGTTTGGAAATATTATTCTCACTACAACATGCTGATGGGTCTCGGAAGGTCTTTGGTAAGTAGCCTTTTAGGGGATGGGTGCATCACCTTTTGGGGGTTTCATACACAGGCTCTTAGGGGCTTTGGTTTGATATCTTTTAGGGGATCCGGTGTGTTGGTTTTTTGCGGATTATATCAGATTTTTAATTGAAGAATTTTGGTTGTAACAGCTTTTAATATCCTTTCAGAATTAATTAAAACACATATACAATGAGAATGAATCAGAATTAGCTGTAAAGAGAGGATTCATTCTCTCTCTCTCTCTCTGTGCCAAATGCGAGAAGCCATTTAGCTCCTCTACAAGAACCTGCTCTGCTCCACCCACTTCACTCATTTCTTAGCACACTGGCTCTCAACCATCTTTTACCTATGGACTCCTCTGATTACAATTTTATTCTGGTGGACCCCTATAACCATTCAATGTTTAAAAACTAATTCTAAAGATATTTCTTTCAAGATTCCTATTTTGTTATTTACTCACTCGTGTAGGCTGAACTATATAAAATGAGATAAAAAAAACTGGTTTCTTGCAAAAGATACACTTAGATTAAAACCTTTCAAGGACCCTTAAAATGCTACAATGGATCCCCAATTTATTATTTTGTTTGTGTGGACCCCAGCTGAAAACCACTGTCTTAGTATAAAGCTACTGTCTCCCCCGCTTCTTGGGTTTTGAAACCTTGTGAGCTGTATGGTGACCTCAGCAGTGCCAGTGGGATGGAAAAAAAAACCTACCCAGTCCACGCTGTAAAGTGGTTGACATTAGGAAGGGCATCTAGCCATAGAATCCTTACCAAAACTGACACTAGAGTACAATGTAGTCCTTAGATCCATTGGATCCTGTTAAACCATCCAACCCATGCCAGTATGGAACACAAACGATAAATGATGATGATGATGATTAATAAATGTATCTCATCAGAAATATGGTCATGAAATGATTAATCCCCAAAATATTGGATTATTCTCTGTGGAATATGTTTTTGTCTATTGTCTCTTACAAAGGTTTACTGGAACAGCCAAATCTGCCAAAGACAGTTTCTGTCAAGGAAGTTGAATATAAAATATTGTTGGTTGGTAAAACTGGAGTTGGAAAAACGGCTACTGCAGCTAATCTTACAGGACATCCTATTCCAGAGAACCACTACGAAACAACAGGTAAAAATCATTACATTCATTTGTGATGCCATAAAGAATTTATTTACACTTGTTTATTATTGTTATTATTATTTTAATAAGCATTACATTTTACTGATTACATTCCAATCGTAATCTAAAGAGTTCAGATACAATGTAGCTAAGACTGAAAATGTCTGTCTCTGTTAAAGTTCCTTATGTTGTCATCATCATCATCTTTATCAGCATTATCATTATTATTATTATTATTATTAAACAGGCATTGAAGTGTTCCGGAATTACTGGCCCGCCCGTATACGCCAATTAAACAAAGTTGTGTTATTTAATCTAAATTTCTGGGAAAGTGGAGAAATGGCAGCAAAGAAGTTTGACCACATCCTTCCGGTCAGTTCTACTTTAAAAATTTTTTAGTCTATTTCTTTTACTGCTTAGTCAGAGGGGTGGGAAGGGCTGTGGGGCGTAAAAAGAGATAAAACAAACACTGCAAGGCAGCTTGTCCGACACACCAACAATTTTTCCAGTCTTCATCATCATTTAATGTCTGTGATCCATGCTGGTAGGGGTTAGACAGTTTGAAAGGATTCATCAGGTCCAAGGACTACATCAGCTTCCAATGTCTCCTTTGGCATGCCCTTCCTAAAACCAACCATTTTATAGTGTGCAGTGGGGGCTTTTTATGTGTCACCAACACTAATGAGGTAACCATGCAGCTTGCAACACTGAGATCGCCTTCAGCTGAGTGGGGCTACAGTAGAGAGGGAGGAGGCTTTCTACTGGAAACGAGGGGTTAAAATGAGAAAGAAGGGGCCCAGAACATATCAGATTTCTTGGTACTGAGGGGTTACGGTCACATGACTACTCACATTTTAAGAGAGGGCGAGAGTGACTGGGGCTGGAGCTGGGAAAAAATAAAAATAGGGGTGATGAGGTGTCAAGGTATGAAGTGAGTAGAAGTGAATGGAGACTGAGGAACCAGGATTGTGGTTGGTTGGGTGAAGGTAGTTTATTTTTATTAGCCCCACAAGGTATTTTATTGCACTCCTTAATGGCTGCTATGTTGCCGTCTTCTGTTTGTGTTTAAATATCATCATCATACATCTGTTTTCCGAGCTGGACAGTTTGATGGGAACTGGCACGCTCGTCACCTTACAACCTTTAATAAATGTTTCAATTGTGTCTTCAGTTTTGTTCTGTAAAGTTGTTTAAAGCAGAACACCCAAACTAGGTTTGTTATTCTTTTACTTGTTTCAGTCATTTGACTGTGGCCATGCTGGAGCACCACCTTTAGTTGAACAAATCAATCCTAGGACTTAGTAAACACACCAGCATCGGTTGTCAAGTGATGGTGGGGTGACAAACACAGACACACATATAAATGCATATGTAAATGATGGGCTTCTTTCAGTTTCCGTTTACCAAATCTTCTCAAAAGGCTTTGGTCAACCTGAGGCTTTAGTAGAAGATACTTGCCGAAGGTGCCACGCAGTGGGACTGAACCTGGAACCATGTGATTGGTAAGCAAGCTTCTTATTCCTGCACCTATGTGGCTGTTAAGCAAGTGACTTACCACACAGCCACTGCTGCACCTATAATGTTAAAAGATTTGAAAGATGTTTTTGATATTCATTTCAAAGTTAAGGCATAACACTCAAACACATGCTATGACAAACAGAATTTCATTACTATCATTATTATTATTATTATAGATAATTTTAGTGCTTCACTTTTTGTGGCTAATCTGTTACAGGCCTGCAAGGATGGCATCGACTGTGTGATGTTCCTCTTCTCACTCGTTGACAAAAGTAGTTTTGATGACCTCTCTCAGATGATCTGTCGATTCACAGAACTTGGTGATGACATCTGCCGCATTGCTGTTGGAACCAAATATCCTTTTCAATGAATTAGTATCATTAGTGAGTGACATGAATAGAGAGGCAAGTGACTGGCTCTTCAGTAAAAACACTTGTCAAATGTTCACTCCTTTTACTGATAAATAGGTACCATGGTAAAGTGTAGCACATAGCTTGAGCCAATGAGGAAGCCGCTATTTATTAAGTTTGACCTGCCAGTTCACAGCCTTTAATAATATTGGCTTCAAATTATGGCACAGGGCCACCAGTTTTTGAGGGGAGGGGAAGTGGGTTACATCAACAGCATATTGATTTAAACTGGCCATATCTAATCCAAATATTATTCTACCTGTTTTATGTTCAAGCCAGCAAGATCCAGCTTCTCACACCTACCCTACAATGTCATTCTAAAAATATATACAATCACATCATTGAAAACTCAAAGCTACGAAATGATACATGATTAATTAAAAACAATGTAAATAAATCAGCTTTAGATTTGACAGAAATCTTAATATTAAAAGGGTTAAGGAATAGAGGCTTGTGTAATTGACAATTATATTACGAGTTTATATTGTGACAGTGGAGGCGCAATGGCCCAGTGGTTAGGGCAGCGGACTCGCGGTCGGAGGATCGCAGTTTCGATTCCGAGACTGGGCGTTATGTGTGTTTATTGAGCAAAAACACCTAAAAGCTCCACGAGGCTCCGGCAGGGGGTGGTGGCAACCCCTGTTGTACTCTTTCGCCCCAGCTTTCTCTCACTCTTTCTTGAGTAAAAAAAAAAAAAGCTGCGATGGACTGGTGTTCCATCCAGCTAGCAGAGAACACATACGCCATGGAAATCGGCCCTATACTCCACAAGGGGCTAAGAGGTTTTCCATTATATTGTGACAAACTGACATTCTTGTGCAGAGAGAGTAAGAGAGATTATCTCAGCTGATGACAGCTAGAATAAGCTTCATTCATACATCATTAACTGTTGGTGATATTAAAAACTTGACATTTTATGTATTCCTTGACACCTTCCAGATTTGATAAATTCGATGAGAGCGAAATCACTCAAAGAGATATTGAGAATTTTGAACAAAATTGGGAAATCCCAGTTTTGAAGATTCAGAATTTAACAGACACCACTCAGGAAAGGGGATCAGTGCCTTCTATTGAATTAGTGTTGACTACAATTTGTGAATATCTGTGGGCAAGAGATTTAAGTCTTGCAGCCAAAGGTTCAAAACCTAAAGTAGACATGGAATCTGCCCAGGAAATTGTATTTTAAGGAACCGAGAAGTATTTTTTGTTCTGGTATTTGTTGGGTTTGTATCCTTGTATTGGATACAGAATATAATGAAGCAAAAGGAAAGATTGTATATACAAAACACATTACTATTACACGAGACTCAATGCTCTGTATGAAAGGCTCACACTGAACTGCTAATCGCTCAGAGTTTTTTGTTTTATAACAATGAGTCAGTCCACCTTTTAGTCACTTGAGGGGTGGTCAGAATCCTTCCACAACAATTGACTAACAAAATGTTAGCATTGCACTGTCATCATCATTTTACATTCATTTTTCTATGCTTGTATGGATCAGAAATCAAGGCAGATTTTTAGGGCTGGATGTGCTTCCTATTGCCACCCATCACCTGTTTCCAAGCCAGTTGATATTTCCCCACGGATGGACATTTTCATGGAAAATTGGAAATGAACAACCCTGCTTGTATGACAGTGAAACTCATTTACGACAACCATGCCATATTAAGATGAGGAAACATACACACACATGCATACATACAAAATGGGCTGCTTTCAGTTTCAGTCTACCAAATCCATTATGAAAGCTTTGGCTAACTAAGGGCTATAGCAGAGGACAAGTGCCAAAATGATCATTCAGAGGAACTGAACCCGAGACCACATGGTTGGGAAGCAAACTCCTTAACCACATAGCCATGCCTGCATCTATTAAGATATACCCAATGCCTTATGTACTCTCTTTACTACAATCACCAACAAAGGAGCCTTCACAAAGTTGATGTTCTAGAAATAACAGCCAATTCTTCCTTAAACTAGGCTTTATTATCTAAAAGAGACGCACACACATATATTGATATTCTGGCTGCAACATGAAATAGAGATGAGATGGACACGGGTTCAACTCCTTGGATCGTAATTCTGTCGAATAAAGGCTGACCTGGGATGAGACAAAAGCAGGGGCCTTTTGGTGTCCTTTATTTTTGAGACAACTTTTTCTTTCATAAATTTATGGATTAGTGGTCTCTCGTCATCGTCATCATTTAACGTCTGCTTTCCATGCTGGCATGAGTTGGACGGTTTGAGTGAGGACTGGCAAGTCAAATCATCCAACCAATGCCAGCATGGAAAGCAGACATTAAATGATGACGATGATGACAGACTAGTGATCCCAATCAATCACATTCCAAATAGCAAATTCAAAAGATCAAACTTCAAATCCAGTTGACTTTGTAAATATTTACTCACTTCTGAATCATGAAATAAATTTTAAAAAATATTAATATTTTTTTTTACCTTAATTATTTTGATCCCAACCCACCTAAGACTGACCCTGGTTCCATGATACAAACTTTCAGTTCCAAAGTGATCTAATTTATAATCTTCTATCAAAACTTTATTCTTTTACTTGTTTCAGTCTTTTTGACTGCAAGCCATGCTGGAGCACTGCCTTGAAGGGTTTTAGTTGAACAAATCAACTCTAGGACTTTTTCCCAAAGTGCCATGCAATGGGACTGAACCCAGAACCATGTGGTTGTGAAGCTGGTTTATACTAGCTTATGTTGAAACACCAGCTTAAAAATGACAAAATTATTTTACTAAATTCATTATTTTCAAAATTAATTGAAACAAAGGAAGTGGATTTCACCAGAAAGAAACATGGTAACAAAAAAGCTGGAATGATTTAAACCTTCCGTCAAAATTTCAGATGTTCAAAGCACCAGCATAATAATGTCAAAGTTATTTTATTAAATTCCTCATTATTTTCAAGATTAACCTAATTAAATAAATATGGCGTAGTGGTTAAGAACATGGGCTACTAACCCCAAGATTCCAAGTTCGATTCCAAGCAGTGACCTGAATAATAATAACATAAAAAAATACGTTAGGTTCGAAATTTCCCCAAGACACCTGATAAAGGCTGGAGGGTATTTCAGCCAAAACGTGTTAACAAACAAGATGAGGATAAATATCTGTCAAATGTAAAGAAATTGTATTTCAACAGAAATAAGGTAACCAAAAAGTTAAGAGAATACTATGAGGTTTACCTATCATCTACAGTTTTCACAGCTAAGATGGTCAAATAAATAAACTGTAGATTTATCTATGAAGTACACATTTCAGGCATTTTGAATTATGCTGTGTTTTACATAAAGACTTTTTGTTTTTAAATTAATTATTTTTTTTCTGTATAAACAAGGATGTCATTTTTTTTGAGAGAACAAAGAAACTAGCATGGCCACAGCTCATGAGCTGAAACTAAATCAAATCAATTGCTCAAGGAATCAGCCAAATTTCTTTCAAAACAAGCTGGGAGTTGTATTATATCATCCTCATCACCATCATAACATCAGTGTTCCATGCTGGCATGGGTTGGACGGTTTGACATGGAGCTTGCAGGGCCAGAGACTGTCCCAGGCACCATTGTTTGCTTTGGCATGGTTCCACAGCTGGATGCCCATCCTAATGCCAAGAGCTTTTACATGGCACCAGTTGGTGTTGGAGATAAAATGTAGGTGGGGAAAGAAGGCTGATGGGGTGGAACTCCACCGCATGGACAAGCATTACCAAGGTGGTTTGTACATACATATATTTTGTGTCTGGGGAGAGTCATTCCTTTTTAGCATCTTATTACTTAATGCACTCACTGGTTTGATTTCGACTCATTTTTTCTAAAATTTTCATTGCGTCTTGCAACCTCTTCAATAGTCATTGATTCTAGTCTGTTTGCCAGAATCAACTAATTAGTATTATTAATTTAGTTAATTGAGAGTCAACGATGCAATGAAAATTTTAGAAAAAATAAATAAATGAGTGGAAATCAAACTGGTTTGTTAAATAATAAGGCACTAAAAGAGAATGACTCTCCCCAGACACAATAAAATATGCTTCAACACACAAATTCACATACAGAATCTGGCAAACCAAATACAAAAACAAAATATATATACATATGTATGTACACACACACGTATGTGTGAAACTATCATCAAAATTGAGAAAGGAAATATAACAAAAAAAAAACTGTTTCAAGATTTCATATTTTTTTATGTTTTATCTTCTTCATCAGAATAATATTCTTGCAAAAGATACCAAAAATGTCCACTGAACTAAGAGGAAAAAAAAATCTTGATTGATTTGAAATTAATTAAGTATAGGTTATCAGCAAAAGAGAGATTATAACACTATAAAGATAAATTATAAAGTAACTGAGATGGAACTAAACACACACACAGAGACTAAAGTAGACGTATGAAAACAGTTTAGAAAATAAATATTTTATTTGATGTGTAAGCAAAAGGAATACTGATAATGGTGTCTGGTTAATAATTAACAAAAACTGATGTTAAATGGCCCTTCCTTAATTCACCATCCAACAGAGTCAAGCAACTAAATGCAAAGGATAACAAATTCATATTATTCTACAGCACTAATTGAGATACATAGAGAAGTTTCATTAAATTTCTGATAGCATAACAAACCAAATTGATTGAAGCTGGTGAAATATATCAATTAACTAATGTAATAATACTAATTAGTTGATAACTGCCAAACAGAAGCTAATGGTTAAGATAGAGTTTTAAAAGACAATTTAATAAGTTGTTTATTTGTGTTTTGATCACAATCTTTGGCAGAGAGATTTAGTATAAATTTGTGAGACCTTTTCAGAGATATAACAGATGAATATTAAATTATAATTTATTCAAGACATAAATATTAGCAACAAAATAAAAATAAAAAATCTATAAAACATCAGCTGAATATTGAACCATCTCTGAGAGTAATTGATTTTTTAAAAACAATAATTATTAAATTGCACTTGCAATTAATACAATAATTAACAGGGTAGTATGTCTTTAACGAAATACTGGTTTCTAAGTGAGGCACAAGGCTACATGTGGAAGAGAAAACAGTTCAATAAATCTATCAACTCTAATACTTGGCTAGTATTTCTTTAAATGAGTCCTGATGAGATTAATACTCAAAATATACAGGGAGAAATGAAATACCACAAGGTGTTTAGTCCCTTCTTTTATCAGTTCTACCAACCTACTACCCATTCTTTATGGAAACATTTCAGATGTTATAGAAAATAATTAATAGGAAGTCAATATTTCATTTAAAGATTTTTTGTTTTTGTTTTGTCCAGAAGACAAGTTGCAGGGATTATCCCCAAAATAAATTATTCTTATTGCTGGTTATTTCCCCACAAAAATATTTGAGATTCTGAGGGGAAAGAAAAGATATGTAACAGTTGTCAGGTGATAAAACAATGAGACACAGTTGGTCTCGGGGAGATTGCTTTAACGATTCTAGTTTTATACAGATGTTTTCAACAAGGTTCAGTTCTAAAAATAGTATATACTTTACGTCAGATAAAAATAATATGTATCTTATATCTGACATTTTGTCACACACACACACACAGAGATATATAACTCTATTAAAAAAAAAAAGCAGTGTTCTTTAAGGAAAACATAAACACTTTATTTCAAAGGAAGCACCTAGAATAAAATGCTTTGGCCCTTTTGATACCATCCCACCTGAGAGAGTCCCCTTTTTAAGATATACAACCTCCTATTTTAAATGAAAACCTATCACAATGTTATGTAAGAAATTTCGATAAGTTATATCTTCAACATTGGCTCATTC
>NC_069006.1:6990987-6993281 GCF_001194135.2 Octopus bimaculoides | reverse complement strand
GGGCTGTGTATTTCATTAAAAATAGGGAAAGAAAAGGGTTAGAATATTAACAGGGCCAAACTACTTTGATAATTTTTTGGTTTTTGTTGTGTGTTTCCACGAGGAAGAAGGGAAATTTCATCAGTGGGCAGCACTGACAATTGGTAGCGAAAGTAGAATGACTATCAAAGAATTTGGTCGGGCACAAACAAGGAGATCAGAACGCATTCAGGTAGGTGTTGTCCACACATATTTTGTTCCCCAAATAAACAAATGTGTTTGCTAATTAAATCTGCTTTCATCAACTTCAGAAAATTGATGAAAATAGATTCAATTAAAAAAAATCCTGTTAAATAAATAAATATTCAAAGTGAATTGAAGATTGTGTAATGTTTTCTTTTATTTACTGAGTCTAGAGGAAAAGGTAGTGTCCATAACCTTTATACGTCATCCATAACTGGTGAGATTTATAATGTTGTTAATGTTAGGTTTAAGTTGTTGCAGGTCAACTCTTAATTATTTATGATTATTTAAAATCTTTTTTCTTTGTTTTAACGAGCTACATTTGTTCCCTCAAACTGTTGTGTAATCCGATATAAATTTTGACTATTGCTTTTTATATCTACTGAAGGAAAAAAACTGAAGTTTTATTTAAAAAAGCTCAAAGCACAGGTTGCTTAGGAGAAAGTGCAAAAGACAACCACTGCTCTTTAGGAAGATCATTCGGGGTCATCCAAAAGATATGAAACATAAGCTATAAAGTAATAATAATAATAATCCTTTCTACTATAGGTACAAGGCCTAAAACTTTGGGGGAGGGGCATAGTCGATTACATCGACCTCAGTATGCAACTGGGACTTAATTTATTGACCCCAAAAGGATGAAAGGCAAAGTTCACCTGAGTGGAATTTGAACTCACGTAGCAACGGGTGAAATACCACTAAGCATTTCATCCATTGTGCTAACAATTCTGCCAGCTTGCTGCCATAATAATAATAATAATAATAATAATAATAATAATAATAATAATAATAATAATAATAATAACAATGGTTTCAAATTTTTGGCACAAGGCCCAGCAATTTTGATGGAAGGGGGTAGTCAATTACATTGACCCCAGTATGGGACTGGTACTTATTCTATTGACCCCTAAAAGATGAAAAGTAAAGTCGGCTTTGGCAGAATTTGAACTCAGAACGTAAAGTTGGAAGATATACTGCTAAGCATTTTTGCCTGGTGTGCTAACGAGTCTGCCAGCTCGGTGTCTTAATAATCATAATAATAATCCTTTGTATTATAGGCACTAGGCCTGAAATTTTGGGGGAGGGTGTAAGTCGATAACATTGACCCCCCCCCAGTACTTGACTGGTACTTCATTTAATGTCTGTTGCATGCTGGTATGGGTTGGACGGTGTGACCAGCCCGTGCTAGCATGGACAACGGATGCTAAATGATGATGATGATGATGATGATGAAGTACCAGGGTCAATGTTACTGACTTACACCATCCCTCAAAATTACGGGCTTTGTGCCTACAACAGAAAGGATTATTACTATTTGTTAAGGCGGCGACTTATTTCATCAACCCCGAAAAGATGAAAAGCAAAATCAACCATGGTGGAATTTGAACTCAGGACCTAAAGCTGGACAAAATGCTGCTAAGCATTTCATCCAGCATGCTAACAATTCTGCCAGCTCACCACAATAATAATAATAATAATAATAAATAACTAACAATGTTGAACCTATTTAAATAACTTTTTCAGATCCACCCCCACCTGTCCAAAGATTATGGACATTTTGCAAGTGTCTGCCCCCATATTCTCGTCTACATCAACTACTGCACTTCCAAATATATATATGTATATATATACACACATGCACATTTCAATATGAAATTGTCTTTTATTTCAGTGTCTCCATGGATTAACCTACAGGAACAAGGGAGGGATTTGTTGGAAGCAAACACAGCTTCTTTTTTTTTTACATTTTTTTTTCTGTCTATTGTTATTTTTTTTTTGTCTAAGATTAAATTATGGAGTGTGAGGTGGAGGAGGAGGTAATGGAATGGTCTGGAAGGTTGCCAGGGCTTATGTAGGGGCTGCGCTGGTAAAGTGACCGACTAAGTGACCGAAAACTGTGTTTATTTTATGCAGTGAAAAATAAACCAAGAGTGTGACTGACCAGCCACCAGCTCAGCAGTAGAAACGGAGGGGCAGCAGCAGTATCCATTTTGTTAAGGATTGTCTGTTGATACTATCAGGGGATTATATGGTTGGTTATTGGTATTCTTTTCTTTTTGAGTCAATCTCAG
>NC_069006.1:6988715-6990024 GCF_001194135.2 Octopus bimaculoides | reverse complement strand
GTTTTCATAAGTTCTGAATTCAAATCTTCCACCAAACCTTAGTCACAATTTATGTTCCTAACACTAGCTTAATGATAACTAAGTTATTTTACTAAGTTCTTTGTTATATTTAAAGTAATTGAAAGAAACACAGAGCATCTCAACAGAAATAGGGTAACAAAAGGATTAAAATATAGAATAGAGAAACAATTCTTAACCCTTTCAATACCAACCCAGCTGAAACCGCTTCTGGCTCTGTAGTACAAATGTCTTGTTTTCATAAGTTCTGAATTAAAACCTTCCTACAAACCTTAGTCACAGTTTATGTTCCTAACACTAGCTTAATTATAACTAAGTTATTTTACTAAATTCTTTGTTATTTTAAAAGTAATTGAAAGAAACAAAGAGCATCTCAACAGAAATACAGTAACGAAAGGGATAAGCTTATGTTGATTCCTCCATAGTGTTGTTTTGCATTTATGATAAAATAAATATATATAAATTATAAAAATTAAAAAAAAATACAGTATTGTTTCTGCTTTACAGGTTTTCACCTATTGCAGGGGGTTTTGGAAAGTAACACCTGCGATAGTTGAGGGATTACTGTATTGTAGAGATGTAACCAATTTATTGCACATCAACTTTAAGATCAAAATCTTATATGGACCCCAGGTGGAAACCAGTGATCTGGTGTTCACCAGGCAGCCTGGGTTTGATCCATGAAATGGGAATGTAGAATCTTCTTAATAGGCACAGGCGTGGCTGTGGGGTAAGAAGCATGCTTCTAAACAACATGGTTTTGGGTTCAGTCCCACTGTATGACACCTATAGCCTTGGGCCAACCAAAGCCTTGTGAGTGGATTTGGTAGACGGAAACTGAAAGAAGCTTGTCACGTGTGTGTGTGTGACATTCAGATGTTTTAACACCCAGCATTAATAGGGAGTTTTTCCTAAGTGCTACCCTGCAGCAAATATGGCAAACAAACAAAACAATGTGCATATGCGAACTATACTGTTTATATTACTAGTGCTGCTTTTAATTTGTCATATATATATAATATGTGACAATTAGTTGGTTGTCATAATAAATCTCAGAGTTTCGGATGCTGGGGCTGAAGTCTGCTCCGACATCTCATCAGTTGCCTTAATAACTGATGAGATGCTGGAGAAGACTTCAGCCCCGGCATCCGAAACTCTGAGCTTTATTATGACAACCAACTAATTGTCACATATTATATTTATAGATAAATTCCTCTATTTACATAATATCGAGGTTTCATTCATTCTTTTGTTGTCATATCATTATCATTGATATATATATATATATATA
>NC_069006.1:6984076-6988387 GCF_001194135.2 Octopus bimaculoides | reverse complement strand
GGCACATAAAAGACACCATTTCGAGCGTGGCCGTTTTTGTGCGGGTGACACGTAAAAGCACCCACTACACTCTCTGAGTGGTTGGCGTTAGGAAGGGCATCCAGCTGTAGAAACTCTGCCAAATTAGACTGGAGCCTGGTGTTGCCATCCGGTTTCACCAGTCCTCAGTCAAATCGTCCAACCCACGCTAGCATGGAAAGCGGACGTTAAACGATGATGATGATGATGATATATATTTATATAACATTTAAAGACCAATCTTGCATTTTGTGGTCAGAAATATGGTTAGTTATAAAATGTTACTTTGTAGATTCAAATTCTTTACTTTGCTTGTTCATATCCCCAGGCTTAATAAAATGAGTAGCAATAATATACAGACTGCACACCACTTTGGCTAACTCGTGGCGTTTTACCTATGTCAGAAGTTACTATTTTACATTTTATTATTTAACTTGATTTTTAACAGACCAACATTACTGGGAGAATTGTCACAAAATTGATATTTGCATATTTTGGGTGGTGCTTCTCATTGGGAAATAGAATTCAAACTGGCTTTTAGTTAGGTCAACTGAAACAAGAAAAAAAAAACGATGCACCTTGCCTAAGAATGCTGTAAGTTTTGAGTTTCTCATTTGTTGAACTGTTTGGTGCAATAACCTCTTACATTTGATTAAAACAAATAGCATAACCCTTTGCCTGTCTTGTGAATCATATGTAATAACACAGGACTTATTTCCCTGGTGTCCATGCATCATATACAGTACGTGTTCCTAATTTTTTCCAACTGCCAGAGCAACTTGGGACTTACAAAATGAAAGCTTCATGTAACTCAGAACATATGAAACAAGGATTAACCAGAAGTCTGAAGACAAGCTTGGATGTTTAGGACAAACTTATAGAAATACTTTAGACAGGCAAAGTGTTAAGATAGGGAAGAGAGATTTGGTTGCGATTTCTAGCATGCAAAACCCCTCGTTGACTGGTACAGACACAGGTTTCTTATCCATTTGCCTGTCCTGTATATCACATGATACATGGGATACATTTCTCTGGCGTCCATGCATTATATATGATATGCATTTCCAATTGCTTTTCAATTAACACAGCAACTTTGGACTTATTAAAGGAAAACTTTATGTTAGACAAAAAGTATGAAACAATAACTAACTCTGAAAACAAGTATGTATTACTATTCAGGAGAAATTTATGAAAATGCTTTGGACAGGCAAAGGGTTAACTAATTGATCAAAAAATAGCTTAAACCATTTGATAAACTGGATAATTTAATTAGTAATAGTAAAACAACATAATCCTTGGTACTTGTAAGTGTAATCTTTAAAAGTATAATAACACAGAGAATATATTTCATTTGCAAAGTTGGAACTTACTTTTTAGAGGTATTTTCAGAGGTTCACAATCTCCTAAAGTTACATGGTGTAGTTTATTTCGGAATTTATATCTGATATATAAACTCTTTTCTTCTCCTAAACAGGGATCATAGAACCCTAAGATTCCAGTCTGAAATATAAAGATCAAATCTGAATATATATATATATATATGTTCTGCTATTCTTTTTTTAGTTTCAGTTATTGCACTATGGCATATGAAGCATTTTCAGTAATGATAGAGTGATTCATCAACTTGTGTAAAATAAATGAACTCAATCCCATGCATTGAGTACGCTTTCTCTTGTTTCTATTTCTAAACAGTGTGTGTGTGTGTGTGCACATGCATCAGTGCACTGACGAAAATACGAGATATTTCTGGTATGCAGTTACGTCCCTTTATATCAAGGAGGACTTAGCCATCTGCTGAATAGCGTAAAAATAAAATAAGGATCAGACAAGTACAGGCATCAATATAATCAATCACAAATCCTTTGAAAGATTGTGCCCCAGCATGGTCGCAGACAAAACACTGAAACGAGTAAAAGAGTTAGGCCCTCGTGAAACAAAGAGAGATGTGTAACTTTCTTCATCATCATGATTTAATGTCTGTTTTCCATGCTGGCATGGGTTGGACAGTTTGACAAGAGCCGTCAGTCCAGAGAATTCAGCCAGTCAAGCTCTGTCATCTGCTTTGACATGGTTTCTACAGCTGAATGCCATTCCCAATGCGTTAACTTTTAAGTGTTTTGTAATCAACTCAAACTGTGGGTACAAATGTGAGTGTAATTAATTTAATGTGTGTGTGTGTGTGTAACTCCTTTTACTCCAGTTTCCCCAAATGTGAAAATCCTGATTCTTACCTTGCTATTCTTTTCAGGAATTAATAACGAAGAATTCTTGATAAGGCACTGAAGTGGCACAGCAACATCGATGTATTTACCATCAACAAACCCACTACAAGACAAAAAGAATCATGCTATGAGCAAACTGAGAACTCACCAATGAATTCTTGTCAAAGTTAAAATGTACATATGAAAAAAAAAAAAAATCAAGATTTAAATTAGGGTACATATAATACATGAAATTAGGGAGCAGGAAGCAATGAAATCAAGGAGGTAAAAGTGTACATGTACTTGGGGCACACAGAGAATATATGCTGACATTTCAAGGGGAAGAAGGGTAGGGTGGAAGGTGTTTACCTCAATAAAGGATATGTTGAAGCAAAGCTGGACAAGACTGTACATGCCAGATTCTTCAACAACACTGTCCAATCTGTGCTCTTATACAAAAGTGAGATGTAGGCTACTATAAAGAGGGAAGAATATGAGTTGCTATGACCCAAAGGGCCATGGAAAGGTCCATGTTAGGAGTATCATTGCGAGAGTTTATAATGAAATAATACGAGAATGGAGCAAAGTGAATGATGTGGTCACAGAATACCAAAAGCTGAACCCAACATGTCAAAAGGTTGGTCAGTGCAGTTGCCGAGTGATATCCAAAAGACTGGAAGAGTTCACTTGGAAGGCCTTCATGATGATGGGAAGATAATTTAGTGAAGCAATTTGGTCCAAGATGGAATAGGAGGACACAAACTAGAAAGAATAATAAGTGTATAGTAATGAATGGCATATAACAACATCCAGTAGTCTGGTCGATACAACTGGGAGTACATGTAATACACGGTACTAGGGGGTACATATAAGTTATCAAGGGTGCATGTAATATCTGATATTAAACAGTAAAGTTTCTTCCAGCCCACTTTTATCATCATCATCATTTGATGGTCACTTTCCATGTGAGCATGGGTAGGACAGTTTGACTGGGAGCTGCAGGGCTGCATCAAATTCCAATGTCACCTTTGGTATGGTTTCTCTATCAAGATATATTTCAGATAAAATGAAATATTAAAGCTTAACACATTGGACTATAGTAGATTGTCCACTGTTTGTAGTAGCTGTTGTGTAACACTGTTGCAGAAGATATTAGAGGATCTAAAGATGGGTGTTATTCACAACAGTGTATCATAGATCAATTATTACAATGTAAAATATTAAACATGTATAACAAACACACATGGCCTATACACTCACTCACTCATTCATTCACGTCCGTTGTGGAGGCACATGGCTTTGCGGTTAGTGTGTCCAGCTCAGAATTCTGGACAAAGTGTTGTGTCCTTGAGCAAGACACTTTATTTCATATTGCTCCAGTCCACTCAGCAGGCAAAAATGAGTTGTACCTGTAATTCAAAGGGGCCAGCCTTGTCACACTCTATCATGCTAAACCTCCCTGAGAACTACATTAAGGGTACACGTGTCTGTGGAGTGCTCAGCCACTTGCACTTAAATTTCACATGCAGGAACACGCTTTGTTGTCATAACTGACTGAATGTCAGCTTATTTCCCTGTTTACAAATCATCATGTTGGTTTTGTTTTCAAAATCAAGTGGAATTAAAAAAAAAAGAAACGCTCACTTGAAAAACATGTAAGTGTGGGTGACAGGCAAAGCATCCAGTTGTAAAAGAATGCTTTAATAATAAGTATTCATCTAACTCATGCTAGCATAGTTTGGACACTTATTATCAACACATGTATAAAACACAGATACATATGAAGGTTTATAAGATATGACAGGATTAGCTTCTAACAGACATTTTCTCTTGTATCTCACCAGCAGATCTGAAGACGAAGGGTATGATGATAAGTTGTACTGAAACAAATCAAAATGGATATCTTACTCTTGTGACTTTTCTGACAGTTTCCCATAAAGAGCTTTCACAATCAGCAGACCAGATTTCTCATTTTCTTCCTTTATTACCCTTTGAACTGTTTCTTGCATCAAATGGATCTGAAAACACAATAATAGCAGTTGAATTTCACCACTATATATATATATATATATATATATATATATATATATAT
>NC_069006.1:6976192-6983716 GCF_001194135.2 Octopus bimaculoides | reverse complement strand
ATACGTATATATATATATATATATATATATATATATATATACACACATATACATACACACATGTAATTCTTTGGGGGAATAATGGCTCTTGAAGCACATCACATAAAGCTATAAATAACAGCAGGTAAATATTGGGTTGGATTGTCTGTTTTGGCATGGTTTCTACTGCTGGATGCCCTCCCTAATGTCAACCAGCTTATTGAGTGTACTGGGTGCCTTTTATGTGGCACCAGCTTATTTGTTTTTTATGTGTCACCAGCACTGACATGGTCACCAAATACCTTGCAAGACAAAAACCCCTTTAACTTGGAGGGGGGAGGGTAGTATTGAGGGTGTGTGGCTTTGTGCCATTTGAGAGATTTAATGTATAGATGGCACAGATATCAGTGTCTGTCTTCCCTTGTGTATGCTGATTGTAAACTAAAGCCACTGTTCATAAAAACAGTGTCATTTGTTTACAATCCTCTGTGAAAGTAGGTCTGAGCTGTTTGTTATTTGACAGAGGAGGAGAAATAATATTATATTGCTTGGAAACATGTGAGGGTTGGCAACAGCTGAAGAAATATCTGCTTTAACAAAAGTTTCATCTGACCAATGCAAGCATAGAAAAATAGATGTTAAAACAATAAGGATCAGGATGAGGATCTTACCATCAGAATGGCAGTGAGTTACAACAGCATCATCCTCAACCATTCTGTAGTCTATGGATCCCTTTTGATTTCTATTTTAATCTACTGGACCTCCACAGCTGTTCAGTGTCTAAAAATAGCCTATCATATTTTTACAATTCGATATTATTAGGAATTATAGAGCAAAAATTGTTAAGGTATTTTGTGTATTGAATTTTTGTGCATAAATTTCAACAACAGAATCTTATATTGAACCCCTTGTGGCATGTGGATCTTGATGGAGAAGCACTGCTTTAGACTGTCACTCTGCACAATCTCAGACCCAATGTATCTAATAGGTTGTATCAGTAAATCGTTCCTCAACATTTTGCCCCCAATTTCTTGAGACAAAGGTCGTCCAAATCAGACAACAACAACAACAAACAAACATCATTAAACTCACTGCAGCTTCAGCTTCCATCTTCTTCTTGTGGATAATTTCACTGTTCTCTTCTTGTTTCTTCTCAATATCTCTGAAATGCAGAAATCAAAAGAAACATTAAAAGTAGCACTCAACACATTTGGTAGGAATCACATATATTTTTAATATCAGTTTGACTCAGACCCACATGAGTGTATAGGATACATCCAGCTCATCAAATGCTGTGCGTTTGTGTGTGTCTGTATATATATCATGGCTTCTGTGGCTCAATGCCCTTCCTAAGTGGATGTCAAATGATGATGATGATGATATGTGTATATAAATAGCCCTTTTTTCATGAAAAGGAAGAGCTAACAAGAGGTTGATTATAAGAGTTGTGACTATCACACTTTTCCCAAGTGTCTGAACAGTATAACTGCAGTGAAACAATAATTGGGAATCAAATGTAAGCAGTGAGATTGCTTGATGGGGGACTCACCCCAACTTTACACTGACTGTCACACTCAAACCTATCAAAAAACAAACAAGCCTCTATATGGAAATAGCAGCCAGATTACTTCCTATTATCTTAAAAAAGGACATATAGGACAATGTAGTCCTAGATACAGAAATAAGATGGGATGGTCACCATCGGAACATCTTTGATCAAGTTTTTGTTCTATTAAGGCTGAACTAGGACAAAACAACATTAGTGTCCTTCAAGAAACAGGAGCTAGATATTCTTAAAATTTTCAACATCTATAGTCTTAGAAAGGAAAGGACATATTGGATAATGGTATCTGGAATACACAATGTTTGATAAAACACGAAAGTGAAGAAAAAGGAAAATCATGGGTAAAACACCATTTATGATTGTTTGTCAATCTTCATCATTATCATCATTTAATTTCCGTTTTCTATGCTGGCATGGGTTGGACAGTTTGACTGGAACTGGCAAGGCTACAGAGCTGCACCAAGCTCCAGTCATCTGTTTTGGCTTGGTTTCTACAGCTGGATGCCGTTCCTAATGCCAACCACTCCACAGAGTGTACTGGGTGCTTTTTACATGGGGCCAGCAAAAGTACTTTTTATGTGGCGCCAGCACCAGTACTTTTTAAGTGGTGTTGGCATGGGTGCTTTCTATGTGGCACCAGCACATCTGCTTCCTATGTGGTGCCAGCATGGTTGTCTTTCTGTGTTGCACCAGCACAGGTGTCTTTTACCTGGTGCCAGCACAAGCACCAAAGCTTTCTACATGGTGCCAGCATGGATGCTTTCTATGTAGCACCAGCATGAGTGGATTTTCTGAGACACTAGAATGTGTGGTTTTTACATGGCACCAGTACAGGTGCTATTTATGTGGTGCCGGCACAGGTGCTTTTTTACATAGTGCCAGCATAAATGCTTTTTTCGTGGCACTGGTACAGGTGCTGGAGAGACAACAAAGGTGACTACTACTACTACTACTACTACTACTACTATTATTATTATTATGGAATAAAGCGTTTCCTTTAAAAGAAATAATCTGACCTTTTCTTCTGCTCCTGTAGATATGGTTTGATGATAAGAATTTTCACAGCATGGTATAACATAAAAGGGACAGCAGTTCCATAAAAGATGGCGCTGGGCATTAAATGGTCGGATAGGTGGATGGGGAAGAGGAACGTCTGGCGGCCACGACTTAATCTGGTAGAAAAAGACAAGGAAAGAAAAAAATATTAAATCTGTTTTGCAATGTAAGACATTTTGGTAAAAACAAAATAGAAATGATTGTAAATCAGGATATCAGAGAGAGGATGAGGGGTGAGAGAGTGAAGAGTGTGGGAGTGAAAGAAAGAGAGACAAAAAGGAAAAAAGAGGAGTGTGTGTCTATGAGAGTGTGACAGAGGGAGCAAGAGACTGTGAGAAAGAGAGAAAGAGTAATTTGCATGCCACCTACTTTATTCGAAGAGTTACTCCTGTTGGAACACCCACCAACATTGTCGCTCCTAATGTACTGTATTCGGTGATCTTTTTCTCAACACCACATTCTAAGATTGTACTAAATACACCAACTCTGTTCAAGAAAAAAGAAACAACAAAAAAAAAAAAACGATAAACTACAACCACGTTAAAGGCAGGGTTTTACACATGCCACAAACTCTTCATACATCATATTGACAAACACAAGTCACTGAGTCTGTATACCAGCAGTTTTCAAAGGCAGCTCCCAGGGCCACATGCAGTCCTCAAGCATCCTTATGGCAGCCCTTGACAGTCTTCCCCCCAAAATCCAGGTTTTGGATCTGACCCAGATATTAAAACGGTTGGGAACCAATGCTCTATACCATTACTTGAAATGCTAAAACTAACAGCCTATGAAATAGAGAAAGGTAATTTCTTCAAAACAAATTATCTAGTTTACAGTCTGCTTGTGTGCCTCCTTTATGGCAAAATTTCCAGACATGTTCTATAGTCCATGTTACCATGGACTAAAAAAGATATCAAATGAATGAACAAAAGCCATTTAATTATTTGCGAAAGAGATAATACTGACCTTACTGCACCTCGCACACGAGCATCATCTTCTTGAAATTTGTGCGTGTAACTTAATGAAACAAAACTATTTGGAATTCCAATCTAGAAAGGAAAAACCAAACAATAGAAACAGAGAACATTTCAGGATATCTTAGTTTCCATCAGAAACAATGAAAGACCTACTCTTTTATTGCATCAATTGTTTTCAGAGTGAACAAAAGATAGAAAGTGGTGTTGTCCACTTTGATTTTGGGCATTTATTTACCCATAGTCAAATGGTTAAGGGACTGAAACATGACATTCTTTAAAATTCTATATTAATCAAACTGATTGTTGCTTACACATGTTTCGGCTGCTGTATGAACCGGCCTTCTTCAACAGCCAAATTTAACACAAGACACCTGAGGAGGGCTGGAGCATACGACAACTGAAACACGGTGAAAGTAACAACCAAGATGAGAACATCAATTCGACTTATGCCTCAATATAAAACTTAGTGAGTAAATACTGGTGTCAAATTTTGGCACAAGGCCAGCAATTTCAGGGGAGGAAGTCAGTTGATTACATCAACCCCGGTGCTCAACTGGTCCTTATTTATCGATCCTGAAAGGATGAAAGGAAAAGTTGACCTCGGTGGAATTTGAATTCAGAATGTAAAGACAGATGAAATGCTGCCAAGCATTTTGCTCAGCATGCTAATGATTCTGTCAGTTCACCACTTTTCGGGGAATAGATATTAAAAGGAGTTTTACATTAGAATATAAAATACACGCACACACACAATGGAGTCTTTTTTCAGACATGCACACATGATAGTGCAGAAGCTATACACAGCAGTGAGACAAACTAATAAACAGGTGCATTTAACAAAAATACCCCTGTAATATTTATTCTGCCTGACTTATCCTGATACACCCGTGTTACTCCCAGCATCATAAATGCCACATACCAGTGATTGGTACCTACAATAATGAAACCTACAACAAACGATGTAAGTGTTCACAACAGCCCACATTTAACCTCCCGTGAAATGAAAGAATGTCATTCATTACAAACCTGAACCGTAAATACTGCATGTCTTTTTAATGAATCATAAACTATGATGGTACTCATAGCCGTCGTCATTCCAGCTGACCAGACCAGTCGTCCTTGGACATTGCCAAACTGTGATACAATCACTACAAAACAACCAGAAAATACAGTTACTACACTAAATATCAATGCATCACAGAAAGCAATAAATATTGTTGGGTGGAAGAAAAGAGTTCAATTGGTTTCAAAACAGTTTCACTAAAAATTTATATATACATACACATACATATATATATATAGGTATAGGTGCGGTACCATGAGCAAGTGTCTTATACTACAGCTCTGAACAGACTAAAGCTTTGAATAGATTTGATAGATGGAAATTGAAAGAAGCACATCGTATATGCCATCATCATCATCATAATTTAATGTCTGTTTTCTATGCTGGTATGGGTTGGACAGTTTGACAAGAACTGGCAAGCCAGAGAGCTGCCCTATTTCCAGATGGCTGATTTGCACGGTTTCTACGGCTGGATGCCTTTCTTAATGCCAACCACATTACAGAGTGTACTGGGTGCATTTTACAAGCCTTCATCACATCTGGTGTGGGAGTGTATATGTCCCCGTAACTTAGTGGTTTGGCAAAAGAGACCAACAGAATAAATACAAGGCTTAAAAAATGTACTATGGTTGATTCATTTGATGAGAAATACTTCAAGGAGGTGCCCCAGCATGAAACAAGTAAAAGATAAAGTATTATAATTTTACAAGTGGGTGATAGTGACTTCGAAGGTCTAGTCTGCTGGCCTTTGCCTGCTTGAAACTTTGAAGTCACTGTCACTCATCTTCTTGTAAAAGTATCAGAAATACTCGACAAAACTATTAATTCTGCAAGTTTAATGTTAAATTGTTTCTACTGCAACTCAACATGAAAAAAAATTATATACATTAGTAGTACAAGTAGAAAAATATATTTTTCAACGCATAAATACTGATATAACAGTATATACGGGATGATATCCCTTACAGACCAGAAAAATCTGTCAGCAACCAGTCATGAGAATCCAACTCACATCCCTTTGATTTCCGGTCAAGTGCTCTACCATCAAGCTAAACTGTTATATCAGTATTTACACGTTGAAAAATATATTTTCCTACTTGTACTACTATACATTTCAGCGCTTCAAAAACAAACTTAAGTTTGTTTACATATGATGTAATATATATATATATATATATATATGTATGTAATGTATGTTTAAAAGTGAAAACAAAAGTTAATTTAGTATCGTAAATACCAGCACGCAGAATGTTTGCATACATGTGTGTGTATACATACACATACACAGTTCCACATAATTCACAAACAAAGCATGTAACATTGCTTTGCCATGGTTGCTGACATGCTAGAAGTAATAGCCACATATCCCTCAAATAATACACTACTATTTTAGAAAAGAACATATCAAATATTATAGTCCAACATCCCTCCCAGCATATGATAGGGTCATGGTTGGAATGAGTTGATTGTAGGCTCACTGAATCAGGGTTGATCTGTAATTAACAACAACAATATAGAAAACTAATTAGACATTAAAATTTATGACTTACTTGAAGAGAAACCAGGCCGTAAACCCCTAGATGTCATTGAAAGACCAGTGCCAACAGTACCATACCTAAAATCCAGAAATAATACATGTCATATGCGTTCTTTAATTCTTTGGCATTTAAACTGGCCATATCTGGCCAAAATATTTTAACTGTTTTATGTTAAAACTGACCAGATATAGCTTCTCAACCCTCCCCTACATTGTCATTATAAAAATAAATAATCACATCTTTAAAATATTAAAGCTATGAGATAATGCAGGATGAATTCAAAATACGGTGAATAAATAAGGATTACTTTTGATAGAATAATGTAAATGCTAAAGGGTTAACTTCTTAAAATATCAACCTACTTAACAAAAGGGGGCACCAAACTTATATTTATTTTGAACCAAGTGAAATCATAGTCGAGGCTGATGCCAGTGCCACCTAACTGGCCCCCATGCTTGTGGCATGTAAAAAGCGCCATTCGAGCGTGGTTGATGCCAGTGCCATCTAACTGGCTTCCATGCCTGTGGTACATAAAAAGCACCCATTCTTGGAGTGGTTTGCGTTAGGAAGGGCATCTAGCTGTAGAAACCTTGCCAGATCAGATTGGAGCCTGGTGCAGCCTCTCGGCATTCCAGTCCTCAGTCAAACCGTCCAACCCATGCCAGCATGGAAAGCAGACATTAAATGACGATGATGATGATGATGATGATGAAGAAACAGCAATGGTAACAGGTCTTGTCCCACAAACTAAGAACTTTTGCTAGATTTACTCTGTACTTTTATGATTCCTGTCTTTGCTTCTATATCAGGAATTTCTTCTCTTAACTTATTCACAGAGTCTACTATGAGAATAACATGATCAGCATAGAAAAGTTCCCACACAGAACTGGTCTTAACGCTTTTGTTTCCATATTTCTGTTGAAATACAATGCTTTTGTTTTAATTAATTTTGATAATAACAAAGAGTTTAGCAAAACGACTATCATTATTAAAATGATGCCAGAGAATGGACAATGGTGATGCCCCATCTTTGTACACCTCTGAACTACATATAGGCACAGGTGTGGATGTGTGGTAAGAAGTGTGCTTCCCAAGCACATGTTTCCAGGTTCAGTCCCACTATGTGGCAACATGGGCAAGTGTCTTTCGTTATACCTTCGAGCCAACCAAAGTCTTGAGTCGATGTGGTAGATGGAAGCTCAGAGAAGCCCATTGTATGTGTGTGTGTATATATATATATATATATATATATATATATATCATCATCATCATCATCTTCATCATCGTTTAACGTCCGCTTTCCATGCTAGCATGGGTTGGACGATTTGACTGAGGACTGGTGAAACC
>NC_069006.1:6956548-6976023 GCF_001194135.2 Octopus bimaculoides | reverse complement strand
TATATATATGTATGTATGTATTCCCCACTGCCCACCACTGCTTGACAACCTGTGTTGGTGTGTTTTAAACCCCTATAACTTAGTGGTTCAGCATAACAGGCCAATAGAATAAATACTAGGCTTTAAAAAGAAAAAGTACTGTGGCTGATTGATCTGACTAAAAATAGTTCAAGGCAAATGCTCTAGCATGGCCATGGCCTAATGAACGAGGCAAGTAAAAGATACATCTCATCCTCCACAGAACCAGTAGTACAGCTACAAATGTTTCTCTTCTATAACTTAATCCATCAAATCATTATCTCTGTAGTTGCTTCTTTTTAAATAATTTCCTTCCTCTTTAAAGCAGTTGACGATGATGATGATGATGATGATGACAGCACTGCAACAACCACTGGAGATGACAGTTCCCTCCCTGATTGACAATGTGAGTAATTAGCACATTCATTAACCCCTTAGCCCTCAGATTACTAAATGTAATGTTTATAATTAATCATGCGTTATCTTGTAGCTTTGAGACTTCAATGTGATTGTTTATTTTTAGAATGACATTGTTGGTGTGAGAAGCCATGTATGTCCAATAAGGTACCTTATAGCAAAGTTGTGAAGGCACATGACCTAGTGGTTAGGGTATTGTACTCACTACTGCTAGATCATGGGTTCGATTCCTGGACCAAGAGGCACATTATGCTCGAGCAAGACACTTCATTTCATGTTGCACCAATCCACTCAGCTGTAAATGGGTCACCCTATGATGGACTGGTTTTCTGATCAGGGTGAATGTTGGCTGCTTGCCTAGCCACCAGGAGTGGTGTCATTTGAAAGTGAAGACAATGCAAAACACATGGTGACCAGTGATGTTTAAACAACATCCAACAGTTTGGCCGATCATGTGACCACTTGATAACAAAGTTCGAACCTTACAAAGTGTGAAGTGGCACATTTAAATTAAAGTTGATGAGAATGATGGTAATGGTAGGTGATGATGAGGACTATGCAGAGTGAGTAACAAAGCTTGTGTACATAAACTACTTACATTGAGTTTGTCAGACGACGAAACCCTTTTAAACTGCACCCAAATCCATTTCCACTGCTCATTTCAAGCTGTTAAAAATAGGGGAAACAGAATTTAATGCAACATTTTTACCCAAAATATGTAATTCAATACCAAGAAAGACAAAAAACACATACACACACACACAAAAAAAAAAGAAAAACTTTTTCACAAAAAGACAAACAATAAATAAGGAACTGACAAGGCAACTAGAATAATTAACCTGTTTTAATTATCATCTAGATTATTAATTACTCATGTTACAACTACATTTATGTTAATACAGTTTGAAGGACAATGTTTATTATGTGATACTAAATAATACAGATTTCATTGATTAGTAACGTTCTAGCCCATTGGACCATAGTTGGGGGTCCATATAAGACATTTCTACTAAAATTTATGAGCAATAAATTGGTTATACTTCTACATAAGATATCTTAACAATTTTCTTTATACAATTCTTAATGATATTTAATTGTAAAACTATAATGGGACTTTTTAAACATTGAATGGCTATGAGAGTCCATCTGAGCCAAATAGGAATTAAAGGGGTCCCTGGGTAAAACATGGCAGAGAACCACTTGTTTAGACTACAATCAAGTTTCTACAAACATAGTATTTCTCTACTTCACAGCTAGGAAATGGTGAAAATAGATTTCAATAGTTAGATAGCATCATTTAACATCTGTTGTCAATGCTGGCATGGGTTGGACGGTTTGACTGGGCTGGCACAGTGGAAGGCTGCACCAGACTCCAGTCTGATTTGGCATGGTTTTCTACAGCTGGATGCCCTTCCTAATGCCAACCACTCTGAGAGTGTAATGGGTGCTTTTATGTGCCACTGGCACGGATGATGCCATTTGCATGACATTGGTATCTTCCACGAATTTGATTTTACTCAACTCGGGTCTTCTTCTCAAGTACAACATAATGCCAAAGGTCTTGGTCAGTTATTTAAATCTGTTCCTCCTACAATTTCAGAATGGTATATTTTTTTCAGCTGAGTGTAACAAATATTCCCACTCCAAGTTTAAAATGAATGACTAAGCTTTTTCTCTAGCAGTTTACCTAGCCTATGGAAGCATATGGGCTAGTAGGGAGTTGGAATCACAATCACAAGAGCCTGAGTTCAATTACTGAACAGGGTAGCATTTGTCCGTGAGCAAAGTACATCATTTCACATTTTGAAAATAAATATCAGTCAAGGGCTGATGCAGCCAGGCCCTCTCCCTATAACTGTCACATCTTGGATGTTATGCTGTGTCAAGGGATAGCAGAGCTAAGAGAGTATCTGTTTGCTCATGACTACACAGGCACCTAAAACAATTTGTGAAAGCATGGTACATCTTACCAACTTCTGCTTGTTTGAAATGCCATCTATGGTTTTATTCTTTCTTTTTTTTTTTTAAATCTGGCCACTAAAGTATACATTGCTTCTAGTCAGTACATTAATAGCAAAGGTGGTGGGCTGGCGGAATCATTAGCACGCTGAGCAAAATGCTTCACAGTACATATACATACTCAAATATATACTGTCTCTGCATTCTGAGCTCAAATTCCACCAAGGGCAAATTTGCCTTTCATCTTTTTGGAGGTTGATGTAACTGAAATCGCTAGCCTTGTGCCAAAATTTGAAACCAGTCTGTTAGTAACAAAGAATAAGGACTAAACAGATTTTTGACTTGCCAATAAACTCCAGGAAACTAAAAGTTACCTGTATTATATTAATTATCTTAACTAACATTTGAAAATTTTTTTGATGACTTTAAATTAAAAACGATCCTAAAAATTAATAATTTTTTAACAAAATGTCTAAAAAGCACAAGTTGTTGATATTCTAGCTTTTTATTTTTTAAATATAAACAAACACATTGTGGATATACAAAAACAAAATGAAACAAAAGACAAACAATAATGACAACAAATACATTTTAAATGAATTGGTACCAGAAAAGTTGTGTGTTTCTTAAAGAGTAAAACCATTAAGATCAAGTTGAAACAAAAGTTACATAATTTGCGTTAAAATGAATAAAAAGAGTATACATATACATGTGTATATATTTGTGACAAACCTATACCCAAGCTCAGATAATTCATCAGTCAGGAAGTCAAAGATTTCTACCAAATGTATTATTTCCCTTTCAATTCCTGTATTAACGGTAGACAATTACTAAGAGGCCGAAGTCCGGCCAGCAGCTCATTTGAGTGAGATTCAAACCTTGGTTCTTCTACAACAAATCAAAGAAGTTTAGAGAACAAAAAGACAGTTATGAGTTAACAAAGGGATGGCATATAGCATGAATGATACAAGTGTGGTGAAGTAATGTAAGTTAGGTAGTTCAAGAGGTTTTCATCAACTTAACACAAATATTTAACATTTCAACATTCAAATACAAAGCACACATGATATTATACATATATATGTAGAGAGAGAGAGAGAACACGTGAAAAAAATTGTCTAATGACATAAGGTAACAAGTATGTGTGTAAGTGCACTTTCTCTCTTTGACAATGGAAATGGAAACTACTAGTATCACTTATTAAGGATATTCCTTAATTCTTCCTCTCTGAAGATGGAATAGTTGGTTTTTTTTTATGGAAATCTTTACTCAATGAACTATGCACAACTATTCTAGAAACAGCTGTAAGAGACTTTATGCTTTATTTCTTAATCCCTTATTTACTCTGACAACTGTAATTGTGTCTGATTAGTAAATTACAAAAAGTGACTTAAGGGTAAAGAGTTTCAAGCAATACCCTTATCAAATTAACAATTATTTTAATGAAACTTTGATAAATGCCTTGCATGAAACTGCCAACCCACAAGCCACTTAATTATCTAAATATATATATATATATATATATATATATATATTATATATATATATATATATAGAGAGAGAGAGAGAGAGACACACACACATAATTGTATAATGTACAAATAAATACAAATTAGACACAGACACAGAGGGCTGGTTGATAAATGTGGTGTTGTAGATGTTGAGAGTTAAGTCCAGCATGGATGACTGAATCATTGGTTCCAGTATTGTGTTTCAATTCTGGACCCTTAACTCTGAAATGGAATGGTCCACCATGTATTTTCATGTGCTGTTTAGATCCTGGTTAGCGTTGATTTAGCAGACCTATAATCAAAAAAACATTTTGGGAAAAAAGAAAAACAGAAACAAAACAATATGTACATGCAAAAAGAGAAAAGATCATATGAACATTTAACCAGAAAACATCAATATTGATTAAGGCAGTGCACTTATAGTGAAATATATGTGGAATTTATTGATCAGCTTTTGAGAAGCAGTGTTGTAACAAAATGCCCTGAATGTCTAGTTTGGCTTTCTCTCTCTGCAGCGGTTGCATTCGTCGTAATGTCCCTGCTACATGCATACCGAACAAGTCCTCAGGGTCATGCCGTTCTTTCAGGTTGAAAATCCTCCAGGCTTCCTTGAGGAAGTCGTCTTTCAAGTCCATATCATCCGACCGACATCGTTTTTTCGTTGTTGATGCTGAGAAATTCTGTACAGTGCCATTAATACTAATATTACCTCCACTGCCACCACCACCTCCTCCTCCTCCTCCACCTCCAATGTTGTTGTCGTCTGACAATAAATCGAGGGAGTTTATCACGGGGTTGGTGTCCAACCGCTTTGTTCTTGAGAGTTGTTCAAAATTATGTGTTTCATCTTCGACAAACTGTTCAGACGGCCAAGCTATGGAATCGTTGCCTACATCGGAATCATCAGATAAGGAATAAGTCTGGAAATAAATATGGAAAAAAAGAAGAAAAAAAATTTAAGATTCAGAGATATTAATTTCTTAAGGTCCAAAAAAAGAAGCACAAAATGATAATGTGAAGGAAAAATGAAATTGCGTAACACTCATCCCTTTCAACAAAGTATTCATGTAAAGATGTTCAACCTGTTAGAAACAGCAGTTAAATCTATTTCAAATCACACTCTACCACAGAACTTTCCAAACTTGTTTTCAAATAAAATATCATGTGACATGTAACCAATCAGACCAGTGTGAATTTTATGACAATGACACACAGTTTGGGAAGCTGATGTCCTACTGGCTTAAAGTCACACTTAATAATGCAGTCCCAGGGACTTCTAAATAGACAGAAAGAAAAAAAAACAAAACAAAGTATTATACTTAAATGCCTTTAATCACAGATCTGCTCAATATGAGGGCTAGCCTTGGGCTAAACATCATCATCATCAGCACCAACCAAAAGTAACTTTTGATCTTGGCACTGACAAAAACACATGTCACTTTCATAGTGCTGCCACTGTTGACAGCAGTAAAACTAAACAAGGCTGTGCTACATACAGCTGAGTCTAGACAATGTGTTACCTCAACAGATTTGATCCACTGAGTTGCCAAGAATAGCAGCTAAATCTGCTTTGAATCACAACTCCCATCTTTAAAAAAAAAAGGAAGGGCACATTAGATAATCACCCATAGGACCCAACACTGGAATGTTTCTCACCATTTTGACCAGCTAAAATTTGGCAGCTTTTAAAGCAACAGGTCAAGACAAGGCACTATAAAGTACCTAATCTAACCCCTTAACCACACAAGCTATTTTCACCACTCTTAAACATTTCAGCAAGTGGAAGGAGCCCACAGAATCGATTTCAGGGAGCTGAATCTCACAAAGGAGATGACAAGTGATAGAAACAGGCGGTAAGACATCATCCTTCAACAACACAAGCAAGCAATGAAATAGACAGATGATGATGATGATGATGATGACGATGCTAATGATGATAACCACAAAGAAAGGTTAAATGCAAAATAAGCAAACTTTTTTGATACTTGACAGCATACAAAAATTGAAGTGAGGTTAAAGGTGATGTGATGATGACGACGATGATGATGATGGTGATGATGCAGTAAGAGTCAAAAACCAAACAGAAACATTATCCAACTCACATGACATACATCTATGTTATTCTGTAGATGAGGAATTACTTTTAAATGACCTCGTGCTTTTAAACAATCTTTCAGGAAAGACAGTCGTTCCGTATGTGCCCACCGTGAAATGTAAGGAGTTTCCTGGTTGTGTTTGCTGTGGTGTTCAATCTTCTTTAATTCTCGAGCAAAAGTTGTCCGTAGGTTCTTCCATCTTTGCCTTATGAAACCATCTGCCATGAAAATACACACAGAACACATATAACACACACACGCATGAACAAGAAATACAAATATACATATAAAATATGCAACACACATACACAAACAAAAAGCACTTGTGCTGGTGTCACGTAGAAAGCACCCATGCTGGTGGCATGTAAACGGCGCCTGTGCCACGTAAAAGGCACCCGCGCTGGTGACACTTAAAAGGCACCCAAACTGGTGTCAAGTAAAAGGCACCTGTGCTGGTGGCACGTAAAAGGTACCTGTGCTGGTGGCACATAAAAGGCATCTGTGCTGATTCCATGTATCAAGCATCCATGTTGAAGAGAGAGCATGAAGGAGGAAAGAGAGTGATTATGGGGGGCGGGGGGTAGAAATGTAAATGATCAGGATAGTGCTCAATCCATTTCTAGACAAATATAGGGCTACATCTTGTAGTATGACATTTAAAACACTAAATACCTGTATAAGGTTGTCCATTTCGATCATGACCCAATTTAGAACTTAACTCCCGTATCATACAGTCTCGTAGATCTCGGTTGAAATAATCCGGATGAGAGTGGTCCCATAAGAACCGGTGACCTGAGAAAGCAGAAGAAAAAAAAAAGACAATGATGAAGTTGTTAAGATACCCAACTGTAAAAACATAGAAGACTTTTTTTTAATATGAAGTTTTAAGACGAAGTGAATTAAAATACTAAAGACAGGACACAATGTATTCCCTGAAGCAGTGTCAGCAGAATAACATGGATAAGGAATCAGATGTATGTTGAATGATATATTAAATGTAAAACCTGAGACATCATCATTGTTTTAAAGTCCACTTTTCCATGGTTGATGGAGTTTGTAGGTGAATTTTTCTACTGTCTGATGCCCTTCCTGTTTTCTCCATGATCAGACATGTTTTTCATGGGAAATTGGAAATGAAGGACACTGCATTGCATGATGGAGACATTTGCTTACAACTATCATGTTATGTCAAAGCAAGGACACACACACATTAAATTATGAATTACAGTCAGCTCTAGCAAGGTAGATATTATTGGTTGCACACAGGCATGCACACACACAGTGTATATGTTTTGTTTATATGCCAAACTTGGTGTGAGACAGTATCTGGGAAAAGCTCCCCGAATGATTCCAAGTGCTAAAGACTATTTGAATGCCACAGACCAGGTGAGACAACTTGCCACGGAAGTACCGCCTGACTGGCCTTCATGCCGGTGGCATGTAAAAGCACCCACTACACTCTCGGAGTGGTTGGCATTAAGAAGGACATCCAGCTGTAGAAACTCTGCCAGACCAAATTGGAGCCTGGTGCAGCCATCCGGTTCACCAGTCCTCAGTCAAATCGTCCAACCCATGCTAGCATGGAAGGCGGACGTTAAACGATGATGATGATGATGATGGTAGATATCAATATTTCACCATTATCGAGGTTTATTATCAATACCATGTTCTTGGATCATCACAAAACAAAGTGAATCTCTAGTCTACTCCTACCATGCTCCCTGTCTTACACACTAAAACCCTCTTATAAAATATTTGGTTCACCCATCCCTCTCCAATACTCTGTCACCTTGTCCTCCTTAAACACTGACTACCAAGCGATTCAGGATGAATGAGAACAAGGCAACAGAGGAGCTTCTATACAGTTATTTGACCTGCTAAAAATAACAGCCAACCATATTAAATCATACTCTGTTGTTTTAAAAAATGAAAGGATTAATATACTCATAGATAGAGAGAGAACGGATGTTCACAGAACACTTTAGATCAAAGGCCTACTTTTATAGAGTTTACTTGGGGTTAAACAACAACAGCTGATTGCAAACAGCACTAATCGTTAATTTGTTTGGAGGTTAAGTACCAGCCAATATAAGGTAGTTAACCCTTTAGCATTCAGATTACTGTGTCAGATGTAATGCTTATCTATTCACATTGTTTTCAACTAAATCATGCATTATCTTGTAGTTTTGAGATTTCAATTATGGGATTGTTCATTTTCAGAATGACATTGTAAGACTGAAGTGAGAGACCAGATGTGGCTGGTCTGAACATAAAACAGGTAGAATATTTGAGGTGGGTATTGTTAAAGGGTTAAAGACGTATAGCATAGGCCAACAAGGACTTCTAAAGAGTGTATGGGTCCACATCATCAATGAATACCTGAAATGTTTAACCCTCTAGCGTTCACATAATTCTCTTAAAAGTAATGCTTATTTATTCACATTGTTTTCATTAATCATGCATTAACTCATAGCTTTGAGAATTCGATGATGCAATTGTTTATTTTCAAAATGATATTGTAGGGTTGGTGTAAGAGGCCAGATCTGGCCAGCTTGAAAATAGTTTTAAAATAAAATTTAGATTTAATGACAGGAACACTAGAATGGTATGGGCTGTTTAATTCTAGATGTACCCTAATCAAGAAGATCTATGATAGGAGGCACTCCAGCCATGGCTGTCTCATTATTTTACTGGCAGTGTGTATTCCAGACTATATTATCCAATATGTACCTGATTATAAAATGATGGGGCGAGACTTGGGGGCAATTTTAGCTGCTATCTCTAGCAAGTCTAGCAACCATATAGAGGCTTAGGTGACTGATTTCCATTTGAGATATAAAAGGTGAAAATAAAATTATGTAAAGATGCGACTAACGAGAAATGAATGATGGTTGTCTGGTGAAGAAGTTCACTTCCCAACCACATGGTTTTAAGTTCAGTCCTATTGTGCAGCACCTTGGGCATGTGTCTTCTACTGTGGCCCCAGGCCAACCAAAGCCTTGTGAGTGGATTTGGTTGAAGAAGCCAGTTACACACTTACTCGCATGCATGCATGTACGTGTGTTTGTGCTTTTTTGAAAATCTCTGAGCTACAAGTAGGGATGTTGTCATTTCTTCTGTCAACAATCCTCCACTGGTTTTTGCTCCTTTCAACATGTGTAGAATAACAGATCCCTTACTTGAAAAACAGTTAAGGGTTAATGACAAGACGGGTACCATCATTCTCATCATCATCATTTAATAATGTCTATACTGGCCTGTAAAACAACACTTCGGTAATATATTCATCTAACTCATACTACCATTGAAAAAACAGATGTAAAATCAAGTATGAAAAATGAAAGAAAAAAAAAAAACATACCTTCAAAAAATGCAATAAGTTCACTTTCCTTGTCTTTACTCCAAGACACTTTATTGTTCAAAGACAATGTTTCTGCAAGAGAAACGGTATCAGTCTGCTGGTAGTCTTCAATTCCATGACTGTTTTTTTCTGACTGAGGATTTTTAATGTTGTGCATGTAGGTGATATTTCCAACTTGAATGTCACCAGATGAATCAGTACAGTTGTTATTATGAAGGTTGTCTGTAGCGACATCCGACGGGTGACTTTCTCGATTGTCTTTTCTCCACATTTCTGAAGGACTCCCGCTATTTCTTTCTTCAACCCGCCAGTCTCGATGAGGACTGACTCTTTCCTGAACAATCCATGACTCAGTTAAATTGTTTTTGCTCCCGTCTATATTTTTCAAATCACTCGCATTGTTTGCTAAGCTCACACCTTCCGATATCCAGATGCTTTTCTTATCATCCGAGTCCCACATGTCCTGATGATTTGATTTCTGAGTCGTGTTGTCATCTTTAAATGGTTCCGTTAAACAGACAACCAAATCGTCGTCGTCCTCTTCTTCGATGTCATCATCTGAAAGAGTCTGAGAAAATATTCTATATCAGTCAAAGATCAGGAAGCCAATATATACAAACATTTGATTAAAATAACACTGAATTGAAGTTCATAACCTTTTGCATAGAAGACTAGCTCCAGGTAGCATATCTATGTTAGGGCCTAAGAAGTCTCAAGGTGGGACACCAGTCCCTCACAGGATTACTCATTTTTGCCAGATAAATGGACTGAAGTAATGTGAAATGAAGTGTTTTGCTCAAGGACATAATGCATCACCCAGCCCAGGAATTGAAACCACCATCTCATGAGCATGAGTCCAATACCCTAACCACTGTCTCAAGGCAATCTATCTATAGTATAGTAGCTTAGCGAGGTTCAGCTGCTTCTGATTATAACAAGGACGAAACTAAAATCTGAGGCTATAAGCTAATGAAACTCAATCCTTAGACCAGAGTGATTCTCAACCAGGGTTTTGCTGTGAGAATTTATGCTTAATTAATTGCTTATAATTCTACAATACTCAAAATATTTGAATTTAAATATGATTCCTAACAATATTTAATTATAAAAATATAATAGAATTTGTTAAACACTGAATGGCCATGAAGGTCCCTCGGAGCAAAATAGGAATCATAAGGGATCTATAGGTAAAAAAGGGTTGAGAAACGCAGCATTAGACAATGCTCCCAGGCTCAGGCATGGCCATGTGGTTAAGAAGCTTGCTTTGCAACCATGAGATTTGGGGATCGGTCCCACTGCACAGCATGTTGGGAAAGTACCTTCAACTAAAACCTTGAGATGACCAATACTGTGTAAGTGAAATTTGGTCCATGGGAAGTGTATAGAAATCAGTTGTATAATGTCATCATCATCATTTAATGTCTGCTTTCCATGCTGGCATGGGTTGGATGGTCTGACAGGAGCTGGTAAGGCCGGGAACCACACCAGGCTCCAATTGTCTGTTTCAGCATGGTTTTTACGGCTGGATGCTCTTCCTAATGCTGACCACTTTACAGAGAGTACTGGGTACTACTTATGTGGCACCAGCACCAGTGCTTTATACATGGCACCAGCACTGTGGATGTGTGTGCTTGTTTTCACACTGAAATCTCTAGGATGGTGGTACACTGGGATATAAACGTCATCAAGTCTTGTCCAACCCATGTCAGCAACATTCTCATCATCATCAATTAACGTCTGTTTTCCATGCTGGCATGGGTTGGCTCGTTTGACTGAAAACTGGTAAGTTAGCTGATCCCAAAGTAAATTATTCCAGTAAATTCTTCACCTACCTGGTAAACATCTGTTTGGTCTGAAGATACAGTAGTAAGAGTAGACAGCCTGAAGTTATTGGAACAGTTGTAAGGAGCACGTGACTTGATGAAGTCTTTGATAAAACCCAAACGGTCAATGAAAGCCCATTTTGATACATAGTCGCTACCGTCCTCAGTACGACTTTCTGATTTTCGACACTCCCGGGCATAAGTGGTACGTATATTTTTCCACCTCATCTTGATGTGTCTTTCTAAAAACAAAATATTAAAAAAAAAAAATATACAGTATTATGCTTGCTGCTTTCATCTACAACAGCTTGGTATTTATAATGTTTAAAATATTAGCAATTATTTCATAATTATCGTCAAGGCAGTGAGCTAGCAGAATCATTACCGTACTAGGAAAAATGCTAAGTGGCATTTCTTCCAACTGAGTTCAAATGCCACTGGAGCTGACTTAGCCTGTCATCCTTTCGGAGTCGATAAATTAAGTACTGAACACTGAAATTGCTGGCCTTGTACCAAAATTTGAAACCATTAGTATTAAGATTATTATTATTATTATTTTCAACATAGACAGGCATGGTTATGGGGTTAAAAAGTTTGTTTCACAATCACTTGGTCACAGTTCCACTGCACAGCACCTTTGTCAAGTGTTTTCTACTGTAGCCATGGGCTGACAAGAGCCTTGTGAATGAATTTGGTAGAGGGAAACTGAAAAAGGGGTCTATCATATACAGGAGTGTTTTTGTCTTGACACCTGGTCGTAAATTAAGGAATACTTGTCAACCTTAGTGCTGCTGTACAAATAAACATGATGTGCTCTATTTAATCCTTTAGCATTTAAACTGGACATATCTGACCCAAATATTTTACATTGTTTTGTTTAAAATGGCTAGATCTGGCATCTCACACCAACACTACAATGTCATTCTAAAAATAAACAATCACATCATCAAAATCTTGAATTTAAAAGATAATGCATGATTTATTAAAAGCAATGTGAATAAATAAATATTACATTCGACAGAGAAATATGAATGTTAAAAGGCAGTGGTGGTGGTGAGGTCACTACATGGATGAACTTTGAAAGGCATCAGTTACCCAGAGTAGACTACCACTCTAGCCATCATCATCATCATTTAACATCCAGTTTCCATGCTGGCATGAGCTGAACAGTTTGACAGGAGCGAGCAAGGCTGAGTCACACCAGGCTCCATTGTTGCTGGATGCCCTTCTTAATGCCAACCACTTTACAAAGTGGCATCATCACAGACAGGATCACCAAGTAATTTGCAAGACAAAAAGACCCCTTAATTGGGAGGGGTGACTTTGTGCCAGTGCTTTCGAGCCAATGGTTTGGAAAAAAATAACCCTCTTAATGATATAGAGCTGGAATATGATTTTGAGAGAGTCAAAGCAAGGAATTTTCAACATATTCTTCAAATGGAAAAGATGTTGATGTCAGAATCAGGCCAGAAGATGCAGAATATGTTCCTAAACAAAAATGACTGTCCAAGAAACTCAAATTTTCATTTATACAAAAATTTCTTGACAACATCAATTCACGCTTTGGTTTGTCAACAGAAAGTGAGGGTCAGCAAAGCCCACTTTAACACAAGGCTTTTGGGTTCAGTCCCACAGTATGGTACCTTGGGCAAGGGTTTTCTTCCATAAGGCTGGACTGATCAATGCCTTGGGAGTGATTTAGTAGATGGAAACTGCGTGAAAGCCTGTTGTATGTGTATGAGTAATATATATGTATGCATGTGTTGAGTTTGTCACCCCATTATTTGATAACTAGTGTTGATTTGTTTAGGCCCCCATAACACTTTGGCAAAAAAGCCTGATAGAATAAGTACTTGACTAAACAATTCAAGACTGTGGCCCCCAGTAGGTATTTCGTCTGTCTTTACGTTCTGAGTTCAAATTCCACTGATGTTGAGTTTGCCTTTCATCCTTTCAGGGTCAATAAATTAAGTACCAGTTGCGCACTAGGGTCAATCTAATTGACTGGTCCCCCCCCCCAAATTTCAGGCCTTGTGCTTATAGTAGAAAAGGGTTATATCACAAGCCTTACTTCTTCAACTTCATTCCAATCAACCAATGTAAATTATAGTGTGTCCTCTTCGTCTGTCCCCACTGAAAGAATACTTTTGTTATGTGTGAATTTTGTGTAAATACTGACAGAAGTTATTTAGATGGCTGAGCTGCTGGTTCATAAAATGCAAAATGACAGCACTACTTGACAATATAACTGAAAATGTTTTCAATCTCCCCTCATTATTAACAACATAATGCATCCCTAAAATTTTTCTTTGTTCATGATGGTGTTGGACAAGTTGGAAATTATTTTGATTTTAATTTTATTAAACACAGCAATTTGTCAGCTCCACTCATTTCATATGAGAAACACTGCAAGTTATGAAGCTTTCACTACCTCTGTATTTCCTGGAAACATTAAAAGGGCATTTGTTTAGCCCAGTGATTCTCAACCAGGGTCCATATAAGATTATGGTAAAAGTATAAACCAGTTTATGAAGTATAATAAACTGGTCATACTTTTACTATACACAAAATGTTTTAACTATTCTTTTTTATACAGTTCCTAATGATATTTAACCATAAAAATACAACAGGATTTTTTTTTAAACATCAAATGTTTGAGGGTCCATCCAAGTAAAACAACAATCAAAAGGGGTCCATAGGTAAAAAATGGTTGGGAATCACTGGCTTAACTGAATAGAAGTGTGCATACGTTTAACTGTCCACGTATAAATTATATTTAGTTATAGCCTTCTATTTTGTTCAATTAATTCTTGCAACCACAAGTAATTAACCAGAAAGCCACGGATTTTCTACGAGTACCCACTCGTATTTTTTTATAAGATTTATGTTATTTTTACGTGACACTGACAGTATCTTCTATATTTTTACTAGTGCGTTCAAAAATGTATCAATAAATATATTTTACCTAATAACATATATGACATTAACCTCTGTCACCGGTTAACACAATCCTTTCTAACTAGGACGTATTTATATTAACAAAGGTGCATTGTCTATGTGTGTGTGTACTTCACAGACGCAGGTCACCTCTGAACATGCAGACCTGTTATTAGAGACATCCCAACCGTGACCATCTAATTTTTTTCCGAGATAATTTAGGACTACACCAACTAATGTGTCCTTTTATTTTAAGATGGTATACATACACACACATACTTGAGGAGGACTTGGTTGCTAACTTTAGCAGATCGAGCGGCTAGGTCGTGTATAAACACGCACGCACATTGGCTAACCTTTAATGGGTTGCCGGAACATCCGAGAAAATTGTGTTCATGCAGTAAATAAGCCAAGGACATTGTTAACCAAGCAAAAACTCGTTTGTGGCCAACGACATTCGATAACAACAGGAAAATCTTGCCGACACACAGCGCAAGCGAAATGAAATGGTTTAACCGGAAATCGAAAGTGCAATCTCTAAGTCGACTTCGATTAGCAACAGGGAAGTTGTAACAACTCGTTTACACACCAACACAAGTAAATAAATGAGCGGTTTATGAAGACTGTTACATAGAAATGATAGAGCAGACTTTACCTGTATAAGGACGCCCGGAACGATCACAGCCTAGTTTATTGCTCAATTCTTTCATGAGTCCATCTCTGACATCTCTGCGGAAATAATCGGCATGAGTATGATCCCAAAGACAGGGATGATCTGCCAAGAGGGAAGACAGACAGAGAAACAACATGTATAATAGTAGCAGACAGACACGGGGAGATAGGGGTTTAAAAACGGATTAATACACGATCAGTTAGATAGATAGGCAAATAGATAAATATAAAAACACACGAAGGTAAATAAATACCAGACAACTAGTTAGATAGTCTAAATTATATGTGTAGAAAGAGAGAGAAAAGGTTACAAAAGATAGTTTCCGAATGGAAAGTTAATAGCAAACAGAAAGAATGAGGGGAGGGGGGGAATAGAAATTGAAAAGTAAAATGTTAGAACAACAAACAAAACATCAAAGCAAGAAAGCGGAATATAATAATAAAGATATTAATAACAACAATACGCACCTTCAAAATAGTCTATGAGTTGGTTTTCTTTCTTTTTATCCCACGTTACACGATAGTCAGCCATCTTAACATTAAGACAATAATAATAATAGAGGGGGAGGAGGAAGAGGTAGAGAATAAGTGGGAGTAGGACTGGTAGTAGTGGTGGTGAGGATGATGGAGATGGCGGTGTTATGGATTAGTTATGTCTGATTCGATAACGCGATGGCTGTTATTTGTTTAAAGACTTGGTCCGATCGAGCAGACGAAATATGATCAAAGGCGTTCTAGCCATGACCACCACGTAATTTTTTTTAACAGCTTTCCAGTCACAGTGCACCCCCGAGATCCTATCATCCACTGTCTCCGTCTCAAAGACAGTGGGTAATGGCTTGAAGAACATTTGACTGTTATTTCCAGCAATCGAGCGACTACATAGAAAATCCTTAACATTCAGACAATAGTAAAGAGGGAGAGAAAGAGGAGAAAAAGTAGTAGTAGTAATGATGGTGTTATGGATTAGTTATGGCTTGTTTGGTAAGTGATGACGCTGTTGTTGTGGTAGTTGTTGATCAACAACTTCTGTCGTTGTTCTAAAACGATATGATTTCAAAAAGACAGGGCTGTTATTTCCAGCAATCAAGCGACTACGTAGAGACTGCCTTGTGTTCAGAAGTGTTTCTTTCAATTTATATTACGGAGTCAGTGAAAAGTCATGACTTTTCTTTTTTTTATTTAGAGGACCAGAAAGAGTAAGGGCACCGGACGAAATACATTTTATATTTTAGTAAATGTAACTTTTCGTTTCTCAACGTTTTCACTTCAAAAACCAGCAGGAATCGATAATCGATCCCACCATCTATAGCTCGCCACAAATGTGTCTCCCATGATCGATGCAAAGTATCACCAACATCATCATCATCATTAGCACGCAGGACGAAATGCTTAGCGGCATTTCTTGCGGCTTTATATTCTGAGCTGAAATTCAACCGAAGTTCGATTTTGCCTTTCGCCTTTTCAGGATCGATAAAGTAAGTTCTCGTTAAGCATTGGACCGATGTAATTGACTAGCCCCCATCTATGATACTGCTGGCCTCGTGCCAAAATTTGAAACTATTACTATTAATAAGATGGCGAGCTGGCAGATCCATTATTCCGTTGGACAAAATGTTTAGTGGTATTTCTTCTGACTCATTATGTTCTGTGCCAAGGCTGACTTTTCATCCTTTTAGGGTCGATAAAATAAGTACCAGTGAAGTACTGAGGGTCGGTGTAATTGAGCAGTCCCCTCCCCCAAAATTACACGCTTAGCAATATTTTGTCTGCCACTACGTTCTGAGTTCAAATTCCGCCAAGGTTGACTTAGCTTTTCATCCTTTCAAGATCGATAAATTAAGTACCAGTTGAGTACTGGGTTGATGTAATCAACTTACCCACTTCTCTGAACTTGCTGGCTTTGTGCTAAAATTTAAAACCATTATGATTTGAGCAGAAACATTAGGACACCAGGCAAAATGCTGCTAAGCATTTTGCCTGCTTTTCTGTTCTGGGTTCAAATATCACTGAGACTTTGTCTTTCCTCCTTTCAGGGTCAATGAAATAAATACCAGTTGATGTAATCAACTAGAATCCGCCCTCAAAATTTCAGGGATTGTGCTATAGCAGAAAATATTATTATTATTATTAGAACCAATATTTTGCTGAAGACTTGGTCTTTGGATTTGTTTGTGCTATTTTCTTGTTACAAAAATCAATGTAATAATAATAATGATAAAAAAAGATGTTTGCCGATTCTGTTGGAACATAGAGACTGCATGGAGAATTCTATGTTGGCCCTGACTGAGCATATGATCGAAGGAGATCCAGCCATGCCTATCTCATCTTAATTTTTTTAGGCGTATTTGGGACTATTATCTAATGTGTTCCTCCTCCTTTTTTAGATCGTAGAGTGTGATTTGAAGAAATGTGGCTGCTATTTCTCACAGGTCAAGCAGCAGCACAGAAGCTCCAATTGCTGGCTTGCAGTGAATGGTGTGTGTGTGTGTGTGTGTGTGTGTGTGTGTGTGTGTGTGTGTGTTGATTAATATTGAAAGAAACAAAATGTAGATGAAGCTCATCTGGTTTGTTGAGCCCATATTCAAGCTTCAATTCCTATTTATGGCAATTTCATAACCAATACCCAAAGTGATCTTTCAGATTGGTTGATCTTCAAGAAATGGTGACCAAATCTGCTTCAAACTAAACAGGAAGTCTTTTCAGGAAATCCTAAGACTACATTAGATAAGGTAGTCTTAGATCGCTGAAAAAGGCATAGTTAGAATCTCTTGACCCACTGGCTAAAAGCTGACCATAGGTGTAGGTGTAGCTGTGTTGTAAGAAGCTTGTTTCCACTGTGAGGAACCCTTGGTGAGTGTTTTCTACTCTAGGCATGGGTTGACTAAAGCTTTGTTGTGAGTGGATTTGGAAGAAGGATACTAAGAGAAGCCTTTTGCATATATGTGTGTGTGTGCATAAAAGTGTGGTGATGTGTTTGTCCCCTACCATCACTTGGCAACCAATATAGGGGTGTTTATGTCCCTGTAACTTAATGGTTTGGAGAAAAAAAAATGGTGGGGGGGGCTGATAGCATATGTTCCAGGTTTAAAAAAGAAAAAGTACTGGGGTCGATTCATTTAACTAAACAATTCTTCAAGGCAGTGCCCCAGCACGATTGCAATCCGAGTGAAACAAGTAAAAGATAAAAGACAAAGCTGAACAACATTATGTCATCTCCTTTCCTCCTTTCTATAGACTGAAAGTTATGGGTCTATGTGAAAAAAATGTTCCATCGTATGTTCAGACATACATGAAGAGGAAAACAATGTGGTTGCCCTTTTTCACTAGATTGGACAAACCCTTCAATACTTCAGATAAACTCACCCTATCAACTAAATTCAAGTAATTTAACATTTTCATAAGAAGCATAATAGTTTCATACACTGTTTCTTTCTCAGACTTTGCTTTACCAAAACTAGAAACTGAAATTAAAATTTAATGTAATTTTATTAAACAGAAATTAGAGAAAAAAAGTGAGGCCCAACACTTGAAAGGAACTCAGCCACTTTGCCTCCGTGAGGCCCAACACTTGTTAGGAACTCAGCCACTTTGCCTCTGTGAGGCCCAATGCTTGAAAGGAACTCAGCCACTTTGCCTCTGTGAGGCCCAATGCTTCAAAGGAACTCAGCCACTTTGCCTCTGTGAGGCCCAATGCTTCAAAGGAACTCAGCCACTTTGCCTCCGTGAGGCCCAATGCTTGAAAGGAACTCAGCCTTGCGTGTTAGTGTCTTGTTGCCTTAACTTTATGTGATGGATGTTTAACAAGTGTCATCATTATCATGCAGGCAGTGTTCCTCATTTTCAGTATTCTGTGGAAATGTGTTTGGACCGTGGGGAAATATAACAACTTGGAAACAGGTGAGGGTTGGGGACACGAAGGGCATCTGGCCATAGAAAATCTGCCACAAATAAACTCCGTCCAACCCATGCAAGCATGGAAAAGTAGACATTATGATGATGATGAACATTAATGAATTCAGCAATTCAGTTTGTGCAATTAGGTAGTTCAATTAAAAAGCAAAAACTTGTTAGAAGATTAAGTAGTAAACAAAAACGAAAATTCATACAAAACTTGTCCATCACAGCTGAATATCCTGTTTGATTTGTTTTAGGAAACAATCAACATAGATTTTGATTCCCCAAAGTTCAACTTTACATCTTTTCAGAAAAAGGCATGCATACACAAAAATTGAGAGAAAATGGATAAGTGCCAAGTATCAAAATTATATTGTGAGGATTGTTCTACATAACCATTTCTTGCCCCTGTAAACTTGATCGATGGGTCAAGGGTAGACTTTCAATGTCAAATATTTCCTGTCATTCTGACACTTTTTTTAAACATCAACTTTCTGAAATCACCAAGTTAGATGACACAGCTGTTTGGTACTCTTACAAGGTCTACGCATGGCACTGTGGTTAAGAAGTTTGTTACAAAACCATGCAGTTGAAGGTTCAGCTCCACTGGATGGCACTTGAGGCATGTCTTCTACTATATAGCTGCAGGCTGACCAATGCCTTGCAAGTAGAATTGGCATACGAAAACTGCATATATGGGCATGTATGTGTGTTTTTATATAAATGTATATATGTGCATATGCACACACACACACACACATATATATATATATATATATATATA
>NC_069006.1:6953391-6956506 GCF_001194135.2 Octopus bimaculoides | reverse complement strand
ATATATGCATATATATATGTAAGTATATATATACATGCATATGTGTGTGTGCAAGTTTCTGTATATCTTCAGCCATGTATTTCTTCTATAGCAAAACGCTTGTGCTTATCCCTTTATCATACTTTAGCCTTTCAACACCTGGCATACAGTCGCCCACCTCTACCTTCTCCTTCCCAAAAACTTCCGCTTAGTAGTGGGAGCTTTCTCATTTTCCTTTCTGAGGGAAAGTGAAATGGCAATTTTGAGAAGGACTGAGAGAGAGCAATGATGAAAGCAATGTGTGGTGTGAAACTATTGGATAAGAAGAGGACTGAGGACTTGATGGGGATGCTGGGGTTGGAGAAATTGGTGGAACAGCTGGCAAGGGTGAATTGAGTGTAGTGGTATGGACATGTGTTGAGGAGGGATGAGGATCATATTCTGTGACATGGCTGACCTTTGAAATACAGGTACGATTTATTTTTGCCAGCTGAGTGAACTGGAGCAAAGTGAGATAAAGTGTCTTGCTCAGGGATACAACATGCTGCTGGGAATCAAACTTATAACCTTACAATCATGAGCCGAATGTCCTACCCACTAAGCCATGCACCTTCACAATAAATAGCTATTATTGAACTAATTAATAACTATTATCATATTATATCAGTCATTAGTTATATTGTTTATTAAGTACATCACTTCATATCATCATTGTTTTACAGCCACGTTTTCCCATGCTGACATACTTGGATGAGAATACACAATAATGAAATCAAACATATGTAAGCTTTAATAAGAATGAACAAGGCAAAAGCCCTCACACAAACATGCTCGTGTTTACAGTCAAGTGAGAACAGCTTAAGACAATAAATATAAGTATGACGATAAAACATTAAAACAAGAAAGTTAAAATATTTGGAAAAGGCCACTTAATACAAGATAACATAGAAGATCTGTCCTCTGCAGCAGAGGTGTTAAGACTGATCCCTTTGGTTGTGTAAAGCACTCATGGCAGTGCCATACAAAAGCGCCCACATAGTGCCACATGAAAGCATCCAGCACACTTTGTAAAGTAGTTGGCATTAGGAAGGGCATCCAGCCATAGAGACCAGGACAAATTAGATTGGAGTCTGGTGCAGCTCCCCAGCTTGCCGCCTCTGGTCACACTATCCAACTCACGCCAGCATGGACAGTGGACATTCAATGATGATGAACATAATGATATTTGATAAATGTTGGATAAAACTGTGTTATTCCACTAAAAGTTAATTAGTTGGAGCCAAGAGAGCAACTGATGTTCTCCTACTGATACTCCTAGCTTATCGCCAGCCATTGTTGATGGCCTGCATGTTCATTACCTGAGACGTTTTATGTTAAAAAAAATTGGTTTGTAAACAAGTTTGTTCATGATGAGAGGCATTCATTAACCACACATGCCAAATACCCTAACCAGTAAGCCATGTCGAAGGGCACATGGCCTAGTCGTTAGGATGTTGTGCTCATGATCATGAGATTATGGTTTCAGTTCCTGGACCAGGTGGTGTATTGTGTTCTCAAGCAAAACACTCCATTTCACATTGCCCAGCAACCATTTGGACACCTGACATGTGGTACACCGTGCACCTGTTCAGACAATGTTGATTTGATGGAGGGGGTGAGCCAATGTGAAGCACAAACATTTGATCACTATAAAAACTAATCGTTTGTGCAGAATATTTGGCAATAAATTGCAGAACCATCTTTCTTGGACTATCATCATACACACACACACACACATATATACACATATATATACATATTCTTTTATTCTTTTACTTGTTTCAGTCATTTGACTGTGGCCATGCTAGAGCAATGCCTTTAGTCAAAGAAATCAACCCTAGGACTTATTCTTTGTAAGCCTAGTGTTTATTTTTCGGTGTCTTTTACCAAACCGCTAAGTTACGGGGACATAGATGCACCAACATTGGTTGTGAAGCAATGGTGGGGAGACAAACACAGACACACAAATATATACATATACCATATTTTAACATGTATAAGGAACCCTTTTTTGTCAAAAATTAGTTTTTTCCAAATTTTAAGCCTCCCAAAATTAGGGGATTCCTCATACATTTCATATTGCTCCAGTTCACACATCCAGCAAAAATGAATTGTACCTATATTTCAAAGGGCCAGCCGTGTCACATTCTGTGCTACACTGAATCTCCCTGAGAACTACATTAACCCTTTCGATACCAACCCAGCTGAAACTACCTCTGGCTCTGTAGTAAAAATGTCTTGTTTGCAAAAGTTCTGAATTAAAATCTTCCACCAAACCTTAGTCACAATTTATGTTCCTAATACGAGCTTAATGATAACTAAGTTATTTTAATAAATTCTTTGTTATATATAAAATTAATTGAAAGAAACACAGAGCATCTCAACAGAAATATGACAACAAAATGGTTAAGGGTACACATGTCTGTGGAGTGCACAGCCACTGGTATGTTAACCTCACAAGCAGGCTGTTCCATTGATTGGATCAACTGGAACCTATCTCATCATAATCAACAGAAGGCCAGTTTAACTTAGTTTTTTTAATATCTTGCATATGAAAATATATCCCCATGTATTCCATCATTTCCATCACTGGGAATATTTGTGTAAGCAAAAATTAAACAAATCTGAATGTCAAGTGCTCAATCGTCCACAAAATCATTAAATTTCGTAAAAATACTTTGAGAAAATATTTGTAGAATACACCTTAGCAGCCTTTACTAAAGTGAACTCTTGTCTAAGCATTTCAAATTTCAAACATCACATTAGCATAAAAAGGAAAAAAACAAGTGAAAATAAAGCATAGCTGATTAAGAGATGTGGTGGCATTAACAGATACCACAATACCAAAGTTTGATTTATTTTGTTATTTTATTGTCTTACCTTAGGTCATTCAAGAAATGAGTCACTTAAGAAAGAAGCAGAACTGCAACAGACTGGCCGTCAGTTTCTATGCTTTATGAACATAAAAATTTCAAAGTTATATTGCATAGACAGATGTCATTATACATAACGACTACAAAAGAAAAAAAAAAATAAAGCAATAAACCACAATTTCTTACAATAGTGTATGTATGTATATATATATATATATATATAT
>NC_069006.1:6948180-6953189 GCF_001194135.2 Octopus bimaculoides | reverse complement strand
CATGACTGATGACTGTTTGAAACACACAAATCTTTTCTTTAGTACCAATAAATATACATTTTATATATTTCTATATACATCAAAAACATATGACACAAACAAAGTAAAGAAGAAACTAAATTTCTTGGAATACATTCCAATATTTCAAAGTGAAAGACGAACCTCCTTCGATTATGAGGTCACAGAATGTTGACGATTTACACACAAACAACACACTTTGGGGTTAAGGACGAATAGAATATTAAGAAGCAACAAGCATATACCTCTGCCCATGATTTGTCTGATAATAACCGCTTCCAAACCATCAACATGTTTCCGTTACCATTTCCATTCTGTGCTTCAATGTTACCCCCAAATGTGACTGTATCATTTAAAGTCAGTGGTGCCTCTACTGACTGACTCAAGTTCATGCTGCTCACTTCAAAGTAAGGAATGAATGACCTGCAAAGATGGACCAGGAGAAACATTCAACAGAGCAATCAACAAAGTCTCTCTTGAGTCAACATAGGAACATGTATGTGGACTGTGAGATTGCTAGAAATAGCAGCAAAATATCCCTTAACTCATTAGCCCATATCTGGCCAAAATATTGTCTTCTTTTTTTTTATGTTCCAACTGACCAGAGCCAGCCTCTCACACCTACCCTACAATGTCATTCTAAAAACAAACAATCACATCACAATTTCAAAGCTATGAGAAAATGCAGGATTAATTCAAAACAATGTGAATTGAGAAGTATTACATTTGATAGTGTAACCTGAAGGCTAAAGGGTAAAATTACACCCTACCAATGAGTATTGACCCCAGGATATACAAAATATAAAGAACTATTTAAAAGCTTAAAAATACATCATCATCATTGTTTAACGTCTGCTTTCCATGCTGGCATGGGTTGGACGGTTTGACTGAGGACTGGCAAGCCAGAAGGCTGCAACAGGCTCCAATGTGATCTGGCAAGGTTTCTACAGCTGGATGCCTTTCCTAATGCCAACCACTCAGAGAATGTAGTGGGTGCTTTTTAAGTGCCACCAGCACAGGGACCCAGTCAGGCGGCACTGGCATCGACCATGCTTAAATAGTGCTTTCTACATGCCACTGGCATGGAAGCCAGCCAGGCGGCACTAGCATTAGCCACAACTACAATTTCACTTGACTCAACAAGTCTTCTCAAGCACAGTATATTGCCCAGCGATTACAAATAATATAAAATGGTATATACATCATCATTATTATTTAACACTTCAGCATTTAAACCAACCACATCTGGCCTAAAATACTGTTTTACATTCAAACTGACTAGATCTGCTCTTTCACACCAATCCTATTGAAAATATTGACGCTATGAGACAATGCATGATCAATTCTAGACAATGTAAATTATATTTGACAGAGCAATCTGATTGCTAAATGATTAAAGTCTTACAGTTCTACATTTAAGAGATGAGGAATTATGTACATTATTTATATTATTTACATTTGACCATGTGGTTGGGAAGCAAGCTTCTTACCATACAGCCACGCACCATCAAACTTCCTCTCTAATACACTCGCCTTTCTTCTCTAACTGAGGTCTCCACGTATCCAATCTACAGTATGACGCCCATCTCTGGCCCCTCTATATCTTTAATCTCACAACTAGTACAAAGCCCACCCACTAATACTACTCAGAGTTGAGGGGTTTTCATCATGCAAGCTACTTGGTGCCCCGCCCCTGTGGGCACTAATATCATGTAAAAAGCACCCAGTACACTCTGTAAAATGGTTGGCATTAGGAAGGGCTTCCAGCTGTAGAAGCCATGGCAAAACAGACTATGGAACCAGCTCCTGTCAAACCGTCCAACCCATGCCAGAACAGAAAATGAATGTTAAATAATGATGAAGTACACTAATTTATTAAAGAGACAAAATGAGATTTTATAACATTCATGTTATTTTGTAATTTTTAAAACCATCCATAGCATAACTGAAGAAAAATGAAAACTGATTTGCAATGTTAAGTGGAATTTAATAATTGTACAATAATCATAAAGAGCAACATTAAAAGAACTCACTCATTTTCTGGATCTAAGTCATAATGGTCAAAGACATCTGTGGCATCAATACCGATCGTTATGGTGCCCTGTTAATACAAGAAATAAGAGATTTCGGTTAAGGAGACAAGATATATTTAAATAAGAACAAGTATGTCAATAATTTTCAGTTTCACTGATCAACTTTGTTTTTACAACTTCAATAAATCTTTAAACACTTTCTTGTAAACTGCCCTAAAAACAGTTTTACTGCCATCCTCTTTCTCTTCCAGCTGATATAGCCATTTTCGCAAATTAAATTTTGATATAAGTTTATGGAAAGTGAAATTGTTATTAAACACAATTTCCTCTACTTTTTAGAATAACGGCAATAACAGCCATATATTGTCTTGGGAGGGTCATTACGCCAATATTAATAGTGACACATGCACTGCTTCCCTATCACTTCTTTATTGTTAGTCAGTTCGTTAAATATCAAACCAACTAATTAATCAATCGTTTGTTTAATGTACTGTGCAAACCAAATGCAAAAACAAAAAAAAAAAAAATTTAGATAGATTTCTTTTTTTCGAAATGGCATTATTTAGATATCACAGGCTAGATCATTTTGATGAAATAATTCTTTTATGACCAATTGGCTTTACTACTGCTAACCAATCGATTTTGAAATAAGTTGAACTTAAATTCTACCTCACAGAGACAAATTCATAACAAATTTAATTTAGTCAGAGAAGAGTTATGTAACTTGCCTCAGAGTTATGTACCTGTAACAATAGCCATTGAGGCCGAGTTATGTACCGTATTTGACGGCGTAACAGACACACTAGAGTATTAGACACGGCCCATTTTCAGTATCACTTATTGAAGTAAAAAGTTTTTGGTGCATTTAAAGCCTGTAATACAAGCCCTTGTTCATGAATGGGAATTGCCGTGTGATTATTGAAATAATTTTTGGGAAACAAAATGAGTCTTATATGCTATTAGATATGAAATACAGTACCTCCAAGTGCAGCAGTCATCAACTATTTTTGTACCACAGACTGATTTCATACAAGACAATTTTTCCGTGGACCAGGGGGTCATGCACATAACAAAACAATAAAGAGCATAATAATAATAATGTAAAAACGCCCTGTAGACTGTGATAGTCAATAAATATAGAAATAACATTTTAAATTTGTGTTGCAACTGAAATACCAATTGTACCTTAAGATTTTAAAATTTATTTACTTTGTGGTCTAGTATTAAATAATCCACAGCTCAGTACTAATCTGTGGCCCGATGGTTGGAGACTTCTGCTTTGGCAAGTACCCCAGTGATAGTGATGGGCTAATATTGAATTGAGTCAATGCTCTTATGTACGATTCCTGTCAGTTAAAAGCAGAGTGCATTGATGGAAAGCTATCGAAACACTCAAAGCAACCAAGATTCCAAAGATTCAGTATCTTACCCGAGGATTGGTTCTTTGTTGTAATCTTCGTTCCTCTCTTTCTCGTTGTATTCGTTCATATTCTGCAATTATCTCTGCAGGTGATTTGGTTTTTGAAACAAGCTAAAAGATTGAAAATATAATTGTTTACAAACAGACAAAATAAATAAAACAGTAAATCTATTCTGTCAAAACAGAGGAGAAAACAAAGTTTAAAATTTGGTTCCACTGCATTCTGTTGATTGCCACAGTTATCTTCAACAGTTTCTCTTTGATTAATTAAAAAAATTCAACTATTTTACCCAAACACAAAATTAATAAATATCGTATCACATGTCAAACTGCATTCAGAGTTTTCAGATCTCATACATTCTTTATGACCAAACACTCATAATAGTTTATCAGATTCAACCTATACAAGCCTAAAGATTATTGGCAACACAATTTGGAAATCTCTGATTAAGAGTTTCTGAGTTGAACACAATCTATTAAGAGCGTCTCACAGTTCAAAAACAACAGCAATGCATTTGGTTCGTGAATGCCTTTAACAGAGCCCACTCTGTTGCAATCAGTCAGACTAGATGTCCAGCTGGAATTAACTTTTTTATATTCTCCCCAGAAAGGTTTCAAAACCTAAACAAATGGTCTGTTAGGATGCCCTCTGTCGTTTTTAAATCAAGTCATGCTTTTACAACAATAGAGACAGCGACAGCATCATCATCATCATCATCATCGTTTAACGTCCGCTTTCCATGCTAGCATGGGTTGGACGATTTGACTGAGGACTGGTGCAACCGGATGGCTACACCAGGCTCCAATCTAATTTGGCAGAGTTTCTACAGCTGGATGCCCTTCCTAACGCCAACCACTCAGAGAGTGTAGTGGGTGCTTTTACGTGTCACCTGCAACATCTGATCCAGTAATCAGCTTCATGTTTAAAATTCAGTTTTTTGAAGCTGACATAGGTTGGATAGCACCGCAGTATGACCTATAAGAGGTTGACAAATGGAAAGGAATCATGTAATAAAAGATAAACAAAGCAATGCATGGAGATAGACTGGAGAATGAAGAAAGTACAACACATCCAGCCTGCAACATTACACATTTTATGATTAAGCACTGCATGTTGGAATTTACAGAATAGTCTCCAGGCATGTGGAGGCAATGTTTATCCGACAAAAAAATCTGATCATCACACACAGTTGTCTGTTTAACTACTTACATGCCTCAACTCTTTAGCATTTAAACCAGCCAAACCTGGCACAAATATTCTACCTGTTTTATGTTCAAACCAATCAGATCTGACCTCTCACACCTATGCTACAATGTCATTCTAAAAATAAACAATCACATCATCAAGATCTCAAAGCTACGAGGTAATGCTTGATTACTTCAAAACAGTGTGAATAGATAAGCATTACATTTGAGAGAATAACTTGAATGCTAAAGGGCTAAGCCAGCACAAAAGCTGAGCTGGGGGTTACACAAGCCAAGCTCTCTCCCTCCCTCCCTCTCTCTCTCTCTCTCTATATATATATATATATATATAT
>NC_069006.1:6937883-6947331 GCF_001194135.2 Octopus bimaculoides | reverse complement strand
CATCGTTTAACGTCCGCTTTCCATGCTAGCATGGGTTGGACGATTTGACTGAGGACTGGTGCAGCCGGATGGCTACACCAGGCTCCAATCTAATTTGGCAGAGTTTCTACAGCTGGATGCCCTTCCTAACGCCAACCACTCAGAGAGTGTAGTGGGTGCTTTTACGTGTCACCTGCACGAAAACGGCCACGCTCGAAATGGTGTCTTTTATGTGCCACCCGCACAAGAGCCAGTCCAGGGGCACTGGCAACGATCTCGCTCGAAAACCCTACAAGGCCAGTCAGGCGGTACTGGCAACGGTCACGCTCAGGATGGTACATCTTATGTGCCACCCGCACATACACACACATATATATATATGCCAGCATGGAACATGGATATTAAATGATGATACATATATATGAGGGGGGGGTGTGTGTGTGAAAAGTTCCTGGCTTTAAGGGTGTCACAAAAGGCATGGTTGGAAGCTCAATCTTTCGAGTTCTTTACAGAACTTAGAAAAACTGAAAGACTGCTGCAATAAGTGTGTGAATTTGAGAGGAGAATATGTTGAGTAAAATCATAATTAACTGATCCCCCTGTATTATCTTTTACCCAAAGTCAGGAACTTTTCAGCACCCCCTCGTGTGTGTGTGTGTAAAATATTATTTAATAGACACAATATATGATTTTATGTGCTATTAATAGTTTCATATGTTGAGAAATACCTCGAACATATTTATCAGGCAAAAACCACATACCATAACGAACTGAGAATTGAATTGAGAGAAGAAACGCGGAAAATTGAGAAGGAAGCATATAGAAAACATGGAAGGTTAAAAAACAGTAAACGGAAAACGAAAAAGTAAAAATTAGAAACGGTAAAAGCGTTATCCTCCTGAGACCTTAAATTATAAGGCTGGAAAGATACCAACAAGTTAATCAAATATAGACGGAATTTTTCAATTCTTCAAGATGTACTTTGACATACATATACACACACACACACTTAAACATAAAGTGTAATTTGCTAGCTATTGTATAAAATAATAATCGGCTGATAACATAACGCAACAGACATCGCAATATAGTAGACGATTGAAAACCAAAATAAAATGATGCAAGGGGGACAACCACTAGCAGAGTCAACCCCCTTGGAAATATTGGTTTAGAGACATAACCAGTGTAATGCGAATGTTATTCTTTTATTTTTAGGCATTGGATTGTGGCCACCACCTCAGAAGATTTTTAGTAGATTTTTTATCGACGCCAGTTGTCTTGCACATCATCGTCATCGTTTAACGTCCGCTTTCCATGCTGGCATGGGTTGGACCGTTTGACTGAGGACTGGCAAGCCGGAAGGTTGCACCAGGCTCCACCTGGCAAGGTTTCTACGGCTAGAGGCCCTTCCGGACACCAACCACTTCGAGAATGGATGCTTTTTACGTGCCACATGTCTTGAGTTCAAATTCCACTAAGGTCGATTTTGATTTTCATCCTTTTGAGATGAATAGAATGAGTAAACCCCAACTCTCGAAATTGCTGGCCTTGTGCCAAAGTTTTAAACAAGTATTATTACATACAATAAACAGATTTATTATATATGAAAAAGATAGGAGTGGCTGTGTGGTAAGTAGCTTGCTTACCAACCACATGGTTCTGGGTTCAGTCCCACTGGGTGGCACCTTGGGCAAGTGTCTTCTATAGCCTTGGGCTGACCAAAGACTTGTGAGTGGATTTGGTAGACAGAAACTGAAAGAAACCCGTCGACTTTCTCACCTTCCCGAGCGTTAAACTAATATACCTGTTTGTTGTTTATACACCTGTCTTCGTCTTTTGTTTTTTTGTAAATTCCAACTATATATATATATATATATATATATATATACATACATACACATGTATGTATATGTTTGTGTGTTTGTCCCCTGCACCTTTGCTTGACAACCAGTGTTGGTGAGTTTATGTCCCCGTAACTTAGTGGTTCAGCAAAAGGAACTGATAGAATAAGTATTCAGCTTACAAAGAATAAGTCCTGGGGTCAATTTGTTTGACTAAAGGCGGTGCTCCAGCATGGCCACAGTCAAATGACTGACACAATTAAAGAAAAAATAAAAGAGATGTGTACATACCTCCATTCCGCATTCCAGTCCTTTTTCACCGTATATATCATATATTGTTCTTGTGTGTTTGTCTGACAGAACTTGAAACAGAAAAGAAAATTCTGGATGTAAGCAAATAAGATCTCAAGTTGTTACCTTTCTTTAATAATAATTATTATCATCGCCATTTAACGTCTGTTGTCCATGGGTTGGACGGTTTAACTGGGCTGGCATACTGGAAGAAGGCTGCACCAAACTGCCGTCTGATTTGGCATGGTTTTCTACAACTGGATGCCGTTCCTAACACCAACCACTCTGAGAGTGTAATGGGTGTTTTTACGTGCTACTGGCACGGGTGCCATCTGAGTGCCAATTTGCATGACAACGGTATTTGCCATGACTGCGATTTTGCTTGGCTTGATGGATCTTCTTCTCAAGCATGACATAATGCTAAATGTCTTGGTCATTGCTTCTGTGAGGCCCAGCACTCGAAAGCAACTCAGTCACTTAGCCCCCATGAGGCCCAGCACTCAAAAGGAACTCAGCCACTGTTGTTACAGAAACATCAATGACAATTGAAAACCAGCAAGACATGAGAAAGGAAGGCTTATTCTGAAAGGAACATATGAGATGGGATAATGATGCGGAACTGAAGAAGCAGGGATCCAACTAGGGGGAAGCAGAAAAGACAGCTCAGGGTCAAGAATGGTAGAAAAAAGTCTTTGATGGCCCTTACTCCAGAAGGGAGTGAACAACTTCAGTAAGTAACGAAAAATGATAGGTCCAGCAGTGAAATGCTAGATCCCAGCTTCACCTTTTACTCATTACAGATTGATAAAGTAAATACTGGCGTTGATATGGTTGACCAAGCTCTTGAAGGTACAGCCCCATCATAATGGAAAAGAGTAAAGAAACTCCATCTATTGTCAGTGCTTACCTTCATGGGCTTTCTTGATCTTAGAAAACATGATTTCAGCTTTTTTTTTCTCTGGATCCCCATGGTGTTTATCAGGATGGTATATTTTGCTGAGTCGTCGGAAAGCATTATTGATTTCTTCAAGGGAAGCCTGTAAAGGAGAAAAACGTTTGGAAAGAAATTGTTAATCTAAGTTTAGAAAGTTAGCAAATGAGAAAAAACAAGTTCTGGTTACTTTATAGAAGACAGAAAAACATAGCAAACAAAATATTACAATAAAACAGTTTCAAGAAGTTGGATCAAGGAAGAAACTATGCATCTGACAGACCTTCAGTTGCAGGTAAACATTGTCTCTGCATACCCGAGGACTGCACTGTAGATTCTGATAAGCACTGGTTAATCATACAGGGTGAGACACAGTAGTGTTGCAAGCAGCATGTGCTGTACTATGTCCCTGTGTCCCATCTATTTCTGTGCAAGGGTTGACTTCTATTTTGCCATCAGATGCTCTTCCTTTCATCAAATTTTAATATGCTGTACTGTCAGTCAGTCCAATGCATGACAGCTTGGAGGACCAACTGAATTTTAAGTATGAATGATGACAGAAGGGTCAAATGTCGACGTCTCTATTGTTCTGAGAGTGAAAGAGAGAGACTCGCACTTTCAAGAGTTTTAAACATGTTACATGTGAAGGGGTAAAAATTTAGATTGTGGTATTTTTGAAGAGAGCTTAGGATTGAAAATAAAATAACACCTGCTATGAATAATAATAACAACAATAATAATCCTTTCTACTACAGATACAAAGCCAGGATATTTTGTGGGGTGGGTGGACAGTTGTTCACATCAACCCCAGTACTCAACTGCAACTTAATTTATTGATCCCAAAGGATGAAAGGCAGTCGACCTTGACAGAATTTGAACTCAGAATGTAGCAACAGGCAATGAATGGCAAAGTTGACCGTGGCGAAATTTGAACTCAGAATTTAGTGGCAGATGAAATACCAATAAGCATTTTGCCTGGCGCGCTAATGATTCTGCTAGCTTGCTGCCTTAGAATAATATAAGTGGCAGAGTCATTAGAGTGATGGGAAGAATGCATTGCAACAGTTGTCCGGAATCCCTGTGTTCTGAGTTCAAATCCTGCTGCGGTCATCTTAACCCTTCGTTGTTGTTGGTACCAGTCAGAGGGGTGGATTTATGGAATTGTTATAGCAGCAGACAGGATACCTTGTAGGAGCTGCTCTGGATCTGTGCAATCTGAGTTCAAACCCCATCACCAAAAACCAACGACACCTCTGTCAGGGGTTGCAACCAACAAATATCAACAATTAGAAAAAAAAAAAACCCCAAAACAATGGAAATATAATTTTCTTGGTTCAGTTGGGAGATCAACTGCCATTGCATTTGTCAAAAAGAGCAGTCAAAAGACACCTTAATATGATTATAAAAGATTAGGAAATCAAATTCAGTAATATAATCCTGGATACACTACTCATCTAAATTAGATGGTATGGTCCTGGCTGGAATGTCTTTGATCATGAGTCTACTTAATCAGAGCTGATTTGGGACTAAACAATAACTTCCAAGAGATGCCTAGATATGTTGTTATGCCTTCACTAGCAAGCAATTTTCACAATTAGTGATAACATCTCTATGGGCTTATGTTTACATTTCTTCATTAACTTAATGCCCACTTCTCCATTTTTATATGGGTATCATCATCATCATCATCGTTTAACATCTGCTTTCCTTGCTGCCATGGGTTGGACGGTTTGACTGAAGACTGGCAAACTGGGAGGTTGCACAAGGCTCCAATCTAATCTGGCAAGGTTTCTACAGCTGGCCAGATGGAGTTTATTGCAGTAGATTTTTCTATGACCAAAACCTCTTCCTGTTTCCAAACAGAATATTGGAAATGAATGACATTCATTCACAACAATCATACAATGTCAAGACAAGGAGTGAGAAACATACATACACAAACATATCATCATTTAACGTCTGTTGTAGATGCTGGCATGGGTTGGCAGGTTTGACTGGGCTGGCACGCTAGAAAGTTGCACCAGACTCCAGTCTGACTTGGCATGCTTTTCTATGCCTGGATGCCCTTCCTAATGCCAACCACTCTGAGAGAGTAATGGATGCTTTTACATGCCACTGACATGGGTGCCATTTGAGACACTGGAGTGCATTTACATGCCATGTATCTGCCACGACTGCGATTTTGCTTGGCTTGATGGGTCTTCTGAAGCATGACACAATGCCAAAAGTCTCAGACATTGCCTCCGTAAGGTCCAACACTCGATTAATTAACGATAGTCTCTCAAGTCTGAGAAAAACAGTTCTGGAACTCCTGGATGAATGACTTGTCTATAGAGATCAAATGTTTGTGTGCACTCCCTCCATTGAAGTGACATTGCCCAAACAGGTGCACAATGTGCCACACATCAAGTGTCGAAGTAATTGCAGATCAACATGAGAGGAAGTGTTTTACCCAAGAGCATTGTACACTGGCTTCCCTCTTGCTGCCACGAATCGCTCGGCCTGCTTCTCATCCATCCGTCGATATCGCTGGCGGAAGCCGCCGCCGCCCAAGCGTCGGCATGCCCTCTGCTCGCTACGAACCGCTCAGTCTGTCTCTCTCGCTTGCTTGCTTCCGAATCACCGCTACGACCTTACTCGACCGCGTTCATAACACACGGACACACACACTCGGGGTCGGTATCGCCTTCGAGGCGAAGGCATTCAGATCGCGCGCGCCGCCACACCTCTCCACATACACATGGAGGGCTTCTTTCAGTTTCCATCTACCAAATACATTGACAAGGTTTTGGTCTGGCCAGCTAAAACTGTTCTTGTATCCCTGTTTTGCCTCACAACTTAGCTCTGGATTGACCAATGCCCTGTGAATGGTAATGCATAGACGGAGATTGTGCATAGAGCCATGAGACAGGCATCTGCCGGTGTCCACAGTTATGCTGACGTTGATTAAAACCATTCATGTGTCAGCAGGTTGAACTAAATACTAGGACTGATGTGATTGATTAACCCATTGAAGTTAGTGTCCCAGTACGATAGCAGAGATAAGAGGAAGTAGGGAGGACAGTGGACGGGTTTGGGGGCAGTGGTTTAGATAATGCGGTAGAGAAGGAACAGTGCCTTGGTGGACTGGTGATTGCAGTATGGAGTTGAAGAAAGGATTATCTACAGATTATTACTCAAGTAGCAACACAGCATGTGTTATAAATAAAGAGATGGCTGTGTGGTAAGAGAAGTTCACTTCCCAACTACAAGGTTTTGGGTTCAGTCCCAGTGTTTGACACTTTTGGCATGTGTCTTCTACAATAACCTTCAAAGCCTTGTAATTAGATTTGGTAGACAGAAACTGAAAGAAGCCAATCTGCAAGTATTTGGTGGCCCTGTCAGTGCAGGTGCCACTTAAAAGCACCCAGTCCACATTGTGAAGTGGTTGGTGTTCGGAAAGGCATCCAGCAGTAAAAACCCTGCCAAAACAGACCTCGCCTGTGATTGTGCCACATAAAAAGCACTTTTGGCATGTGTCTTCTACAATAACCTTCAAAGCCTTGTAAGTGGATTTGGTAGACAGAAACTGAAAGAAGCCAATCTGCAAGTATTTGGTGACCCTGTCAGTGCAGGTGCGACTTAAAAGCCCCCAGTCCACACTGTAAAATGATTGGTGTTCGGTAGGGCATCCAGCTGTAAAAACCTTGCCAAAACAGACCTCGCCTGTGCTTGTGCTACATAAAAAGCACTAAGTTCGCTCTGCTGAGTGGTTGGTGTTAGGAAGGGCATACATGTAAAAATCCTGCCAAAACTGTTACTGAAGTCTGGTGCAGGCTTCAGCCTGGCTGGCTCTAATCAAATTGTCCTACCCATGCCGGAATAGAAGGCAAACATTAAACGCTGATGATGATGATGATGATATATATATATATACTCTTTACTTGTTTCAGTCATTTGACTGCGGTCATGCTGGAGTACCGCCTTTAGTCGAGCAAATCGACCCCAGGACTTATTCCTTGTAAGCCTAGTACTTATTCTATCGGTTTCTATTACCGAACCACTAAGTTACGGGGATGTAAATACACCACCATTGGTTGTCAAGCGATGTTGGGGGGGACAAACACAGACACACAAACATATATATATATATATATATATATATATACATACATATATACGATGGGCTTCTTTCAGTTTCCGTCTACCAAATCCACTCACAAGGCTTTGGTCGGCCCGAGGCTATAGTAGAAGACACTTGCCCAAGGTGCCACGCAGTGAGAATGAACTCGGAACCATGTGGTTGGTAAGCAAGCTACTTACCACACAGCCACTCCTGCGCCTATATATATATATGTATATAATCATCATCATCGTTTAGCATCTGCTTTCCATGCTGGCATGGATTAGACGATTTGACTGTAACTGGTAAGCCAGAGAACTGCATCAAGTTCCAGTCTGTTTTGGCATGGTTTCTATGGCTGGATGCCCTTCCTAATGTCAATAACTCCAAGAGTGTAATTAATGGGTGCTTTTTACGTTCCACCAGCAAGGGTGCCAGTTATGTGACAGTAGGGCATATATGTATGTACATTTCTGTGTGTGTGTGTGTTTATGTCCCTTTGTCTTGACATGATAGCTGTGAATGAGCAGCATTGTGAGACAAGCAGTTGCCATTCATTTCCAATCTTTTGTAAAAATATGTTTTGCCATGAGGAAACATTATCATGCTTGGAAACAGGTGAGGGTTGGCAACATGAAGGATATCTGTCCATACAAGATCTGCCTCACTGAATGTCATCTAGCCCCTGTAAACATAGAAGAGAGGACATTAAAACAATTATGATGATGATATAGTTACATTCATATATATATAAATATATATATATGTCTCACTGTTAAACTAGGTTCAGGATCACCATTTTGGCAGTCTTTACAGCTCAACAAGGAATGCTCACCTCCAGCCTTTCTTTAAGGATGCTGTCCAGAAGGTATAGTTGTGTGCCAGGATTACCATCTGCAGATATGTGAGCAGTACATTTATGTGAAAGCACTTGTGCTTTGTTGCAGGTTAGTAACTGTTCTAAGCTGAAGTATTTTCTGGTACTAAAGAAGAAATATGTAATTAATAAGGGTCATCATAGATGCTGAGTGGTAGTGGTGGCTTTACCCTTTCGCATTCAGATTACTCTGTCAAATGTAATGCTTATTTATACACATTCTTCTCAACTAATTGTCTCTCATCTCATAGCTTTGAGATTTTGATGATGTCATTGTTTAGTTTTTGAATGACATTGTACAACAGGTGTGAAATTTGAACATAAAACAGACAGAACATTTTGGCCAGATAAGGCCAGTTTAAATACTAAAGGATTAACGAGGTTTTGTAGTGTTGGGAGGTATTTTTAATTAGGTGTCCTGTTCAAAAGTAGGGTGGTTGTAACATTGTAATTTCGTTTGAGTGTCTTAATGTTGTTGAATGAGATTAGGTTACAATGTTTCCATTGTAGGATGTGTCTAGGATCTTTTTCATTGATACCATGTCAACCCTTATCTTTCCATCTTTACTTACTTGTTTCAGGCTGTGACCATGCCGGGGCACCACATTGAAGAGCTTTTAGTTGAATGAATCAACTCCAGTACTTAATTTTTTTTTTGTAAAAGCATGGTGCTTATTCTATCAGTCTCTTTGCCAAACTGCTAAGTTATGGGAATGTAAACAAACCAACACCAGTTGTCAAGCACTGGTGTGTGACAAATAGGTACACACACACACACACACAGATAGATATATGTATAAATGAATATATAAAGCAATCCCTTGACTATCATGGGTAACCTCCCACAGAAACAAAATCTAAAAAAATATAAATCCTTATCGGCTACAGAAACCCAGATACACTGAGGAGTCCACGATATAAATCTACATATATTAACCAGAAAAATCTGTGATGTATTGAGTGTGTGATTGGTGAACTACGATATGGTGAGGGATTACTGTATGTATACACAACAGGCTTCTTTGTTTCTATCTACCAAATCCACTCACAAGGCTTTGGATGACCAGAGGCTATAGAAGAGGACACTTGCCGAAGGTGCCATACAGTTGGACTGAACCTGGACCCATGTGGTTGGGAAGCAAACATCTTACCATACAACCACACCTGTGCCTAGGATACAGTACTTCTATTGTAGGATATTTCTTGGACCCTGTTCAGCAATACCTTTGTTTAACTTCAAGTCAATCCTTATTGATCAGAACTCTGGCCAAAGATATTCCAGCCATGACTATCTCGCTTGTTTTAGGGGTTTCTAGGAATCATCATCATCATCATCATCATCATCGTTTAACGTCCGTTTTCCATGCTAGCATGGGTTGGACGATTTGACTGAGGACTGGTGAAACCGGATGGCAACACCAGGCTCC
>NC_069006.1:6934832-6937126 GCF_001194135.2 Octopus bimaculoides | reverse complement strand
TGAGAAACTTAACTAGGCGCAGGAGTGGCTGTGTAAGTAGCTTGCTTACCAACCACATAGTTCCGGGTTCAGTCCCACTGCGTGGCACCTTGGGCAAGTGTCTTCTACTATAGCCTCGGGCCGACCAAAGCCTTGTGAGTGGATTTGGTAGACGGAAACTGAAAGAAGCCCGTCGTATATATGTATATATATATATATGCATGTGTGTTTATGTGCATGTGTGTTTGTGTGTTTGTGAGCCTGCTTCAAGTGCAGAGGTATACAAGTAGGCGAACGTGCTGCGATTTAATGAACTTTAACCAACCGACAAGAAAATTCTTGAGAGATCTTGAGAATAAAAACAGAAACCATAATATAGATAGAAATCTGGATAATAATTTGTTTTCGTTGTCTTGTTCTTTATCTTCGTGGGTTATCGGTTTCTATACGGGGCAATATTAGCCAATTGTTGCGTAAGACAGAATACTGAAGTTTAGTTAGTTAATAATGCTGTACAATGAATATGTGGCTAAAATTTGAAATATTAAAATACGCATCGAATATAATCTTTATGTGTCTTATTATTATCAATGTTTAAGAAATTATATGTCGTTCCTTAACGAGCTGAGGGCACCGGTCTGTTTTCTAAGTTATGTCAGTTTCACTTCGCTTGTGTAGTATAATGCCCTTGTCGTGACAATTTTAAATAACCAAATACAATAACTTGGAACGAGCGCTTGAAAGAAAATAATAACAACAACAATAACAGCAGTAACATTATTTAAAAAACAAAACACCCAAACAAGTTTATTACATAAATATAATAATGAGAAAGAGGAAAGTATTGAGGACCTGGTACGATTACCGGTAGCAGACAGGTTACTCCACTTAACGTTGTCAATGAATGCTCTTGAGAGGGACGAATGTTAGCACAACCTTGTAACTTTTCCCTATCAAAAATGTGTGGCCTTGAACGTAATTAAGAAATCGTTATTCCATTACTAGATGTTTTTACTGTGCAGCCGTGTATGGAGTGAAGGAATGTTGTTAATTAATCAATGGCTAATCTTAACATGTTTATGGGGAAAGGTAGAAAGAAAGAAAGAAAATAAAGCAAAGGCAGAGAAATGAAACTGTTCACCTGAACACGATTAGAGCAACAGAAGCGATCAATTTCTGATACCGAAAAAATTAAATAACAGGTTATACGTTTTTTTAAAAATATTTTCTAACTTTTAAGGTCAGACGGGTCATTTACAATAAGAAAATAAGTTGTCATGCGGCACTGAAACCGATAAAAAAAAAGATGAAATAGAAATAAATAAGAACTACAGTTATTTTTGTAACCCTAAACCAGAAGGACATTCTCAAGTGGCATCTTTGTATATATTATATTTTAAATAAATGATACAAGGAGACTGATATCGTCTCCTTATTCAGCGATGCTAGAGAGAAAGTAAATTTGCTTCCATAGTGAAACAAAAATGTTAACAGACGAAGCTTCGTTATTTCGAGGGAAAAATATCACCAGATGTCAGCAAATATTTCAAACAAATAATGCAAAATTACGTTAGATTTTTGTTAACAAAATATAACTCGAACCTTTCTATCGACGTTTAACCAAGCATAATAATCCTCTTGCACCAATTCCTCGTTGTCCTCCATGGGAGCAGCCATTTTTACTGGTTTACGATAACGGTCGGTTAATACCGAAAAAATATTTCAGATAATTTCACCATCTTCGAACAGAATTCCACCTAACTTTATTATCTAATTGTTAATAAATAAAATTGGCAAATATAGGTGTTTCATTCAAATAAATAATTCATTTTAAGAAAACCATAATAAAAGCCCAAATATTATGTAATGCTGCGTGATTACTGTTTAGTTTGATTTAGCAGTCGGCAGCTTCCTGTAATGATTTATTATTCTGTTATAATGTTTAAAAACAAAATAAAGCTTTGTTTATCTATCCATTGTCTTTTTCTTTTCTTTAACAGCTTCATTACTACAATCAAAATAAATGTAATATTATTCCTCTCCGAAAAGAAAAAAACAAACAACAATAAACATTAATATAGTTGTAGAGTTTTCACGAAGCATCGTCTGGTATATATATGTTTTTAGTTATTATTTTTTAATACAAAGCCAAAACGATGCAAGTCGTGAAGAGTTAATAATACAAAACAATGATCAGTACTTTCACATAGTACGTCAATATTTCAAGGTTAGAATAACTTCTTCAGGGAAATATTCAGAGAAAAGGTGTTGTTAGTTGACTTTGCTGAAGATTTTCTGAACAAGTTCTAACTCTG
>NC_069006.1:6924832-6929832 GCF_001194135.2 Octopus bimaculoides | reverse complement strand
ACAGCCAAATTCTCTTTAAATCACACCCTACTGGCTTGAAAATAGGAAGTAGTCATTCGGTAACGCATTTCTATGTTGTCCCTGTCTTTACAACAGGGTAGTCGTGGCCGGAACGCTTTTGATCATAGGTTCGCTCAGTCTGGCTTTATCCGGGAGCTAAACAGCAACGAGCACGTGTGCATATTAAACATTCACTAACTTAACAACATCAGACGTTAAAAGCATGCATGCATATCATGCATGTGCAGATATAAACATGCATGTGCGCACGCGCACTTGTGATGCATTTTGCATGCATCAAAACGCGCACATACATTCAGACTGTGTGTGTGTGTGTTAATGAAGTGCTAGTAACCAGCAACTGAGAGAACTTCTACATCAGGCGTGGACGACCTTTTCCGTAAAACGGGCCGCATGAGACATGGTTATCGTTAAGCGGGCCGTAGTAAAAAACAACAACAGCAAAAACTGAAGGTAATTTTTCGTTAGGCATGCCATTCAGAAAGTCCCGCGGGCCGCAGGTTGCTCATGATTGGTCTACGTTGTCACTCGACTTGATAGAATAGCAGCCGAATCTCCCTCAAACTCCCACCCGACTGTCTTAAGCAGAAACGAGAGGACATTGATATTCCGACTTTAGTCGTAGCTCTACATATAGTTTCTGGAAGGGGGAAAACAAAAAAAAACAAAGATAAAAAACGGTTCTACTATGATTGGAATGCGTTTGATCATTGATAAGTCAACAGCATCAATGCATCAGGGAGGGCTGTCTTGAGATCGACGAAAAAACAAAAAAGAACAAACAACAAACAATAAACAACCACTGCAAATGACACAAACACGAAAAATAATATAAATGAAAACGAAAAAAAGGAAAAAAAAAAAAACAAGAAGGGGAAAGAAAACAACGTATCACAAGTTAAAAGAACAGAGATGCTTTTACGTCACAACTTTCAATATCTCTCTTCCTTCGTTGTTTTAGTAAGAAATCTTAACGTTTTTTTGTGTTTTTTTTTACCCATTGAGGTAATTAAAGCCTCTGTACCGTAGTGTAGGCCCTTCGACAGACGGGTTTGTAACAAGGATTCGATACTCTAGTTGGAACTGTTGCCTTATTATATAACACCACGAAATATATAAAAAACGAAAAACATTACAAATCCCGATTTTCATCTTTTTTTTTTTTTTCTTCTTTTTAAGACAATCTCAGATTTCCTTTCGTGATAAAACATTGTTGTTGTTATTATTATTCACCATTTTGGGGTTGATAAAATAAAATACAAATTGAGCATTGGGGATCGATGTAAACGACTACTTCCTCCCTCCCCCGTCGATTTTGGCTTTCATCTTTTCGAGATCGATGAAATTAAGTACTAGCTGGGTATTGGGGTTGATGTAATCGGCTTACCCCTCTCCCAAAATTTCTGGCCTTGTGCCAAAATTTGAGGCCATTATCATTATCATTAATATTATTGAATCGTTAGAGTGCTGGAAAAAGTGCTTAGCGGTATTTCGTCTGTCTTCAAGTTCTGAGGTCGACTTTGCCTTTCGTCCTTTCGGAAACGATGAAATAAGTACCTGTAATCGACTAACCTCCTCCTCCAAACTTTCAGGCCTTGTGCTTATTGCGGAAGGATTATTATTATTATCATTATTATTATCATCGTTAGGGTGCTGGAGAAAAATGCTTAGCGACATTAGGTCTGTCTCTAAGTTCTGAGTTCAAATTTCGCTGAGGTCGACTTTGCCTTTCATCTCTAGCGTAGCTAGAGGGAGGCGGCACCACTTTTGGGTCTGCTGTAGGCAATATGTATTTTTTGTGAGGGCCCATGGCCGGCAGACTGAAAGGCGTATGGTCGAAAGGATTATTATTATCGAATTGTTAGAATGCTGGGGGAAAATGCTTTGCGGTATTTCTTTTATACTCTTTAAATTTTGAGTTAAAATCTTGCCGAGGTTAGCTCTGCTTTTTATCCCCTCGAGGTCGATAAAATAAAGTACTAGTCAAGTTCTGAGACTGATATAAACGACTCCCCTCAAAACTGCTGGGTTCGTGCCAAAATTCTAATTCTTATTGAATCGTTAAAAGTGCTGAAAAGTATGCTTTGTGATATTTCGGCATTTTTGAGTTCAAATCCCGCCAAGATCAGCTTTTTCTTTCGGTGTGTGTGTGTGGGGGGGGGGGTCGACAAAAGTACCAGTCACGTACTGGTGTTGACGGTGTTGACTAAGACACCAACCCTCAAAAATTTCCGGTCATGTGCAGAAACCACTACCACCACCACCAAGAGAATATCAGATATGGTAGAGCGCCGGACGCGATGCTGTACAGCAATTCAGTTTTACCCTCCTTTGTTTTTAAATCCCATTGAATCGTTAGCGTAGGTGGTGACAAAAAATATTACCTACAGCAGACCCCAATGTACCGCCCCTTTGAAAGTGCCACCCGGGGCGGACCGCCCCACTCCCTAGCTACGCTAGTGGGTGGTGGCAAGCTTGTAGCGGAGTCTAAAATTAGCTTATTGGGGCTACCCCCTCCGTTCACAATTATAAGAAATTATTAGCAAGCATGTTGTTTTGAAGTACATTTGTAGTTTAAAGGTTTCAGTTTTATTTCTTAAAAAAAAATTAAATCTTATATAAATATATATGTGTGTGTGTGTATCACGTGATAGACCAGACTATCGGATGTCATTATACATCGCTGGTCACACTGCGCTTTGCCTCCTTTTTTTTTAGCCTTCGATTGATGCCACCCCGCTGGCTAGTCGAGCAGGCCAACATTCCACCTGATAGGAAGGCTAATCCATCGCAGGGTTACGCATTGTTTACAGCTGAGAGGACAGGAGCAACATGAGACTGCTCAAGAAGAATCGAACCCATGATCTACCGATTGCGAGTGCAGAACCTAACCACTAGGCCACGCTCTCTCTCTCTCTCTCTCTCTCTCTCTCTCTCTCACACACACACACTCACATTCGGCTTCATCATATTCCGTCTGACCTATGTGAAATAGAAAGGGCTATGTTAACACAATGATGATGACAAAAACATAGACACACAAGGAAAAGATTGGCAGTCTCTTCGAATATGATACCCTTCTGAAAAATATTGAGTGATTCTTCAACTGTTTTTATATTTAATTTCACATTAGATAACTGAATATGTATTGCTTTTTTGAATAATAGTTCTCGAAGTACATCGCATACAGCTGTAAAGAGTGACATGTAAATACGGGTTAAAAAACCCTTTTGGATAGAAAAAGTCGAAGGCTGGGTTCTTCAACATGCAGTTCTTTATAGCTGTATGTAATGTGCCTCGAGAACCATTATTGCAAAACAGAATTATTTCTCGTTCTCTCGAAAGTTTATAGAATATTTATAGCGCCAACAAAACATACATACATACATACATACATAATGCGTTTGTATGTATGTATGTCATTGTTCAGTTTTATTTCAAGATTTCTTACAATTAGAGAAAGAGCCGGTTTCTAACCTAGATCCGAGGTTCCTAACAACATTACTCCACAACTACTTTACCTCAACCGGTCCAGTTCTCTTTAATACCTTACCAAAACACGTCAAAACGGAAACGGATCCCATAAAATTCAAAAATTCACTGGACAAATTTGTTCAAAAAATCCTGGACCAACCTCCTACACCCAGAAATGTCTCCAACAATAATAACTCTTTGCTAGACTGGGTTATGGTACTCCATATATGATGAAAAGACTTCACCAGGTGGTGTTATTTAGACATGGCCTGGGCCTATACTCGCCGAAAACTATTAGTAGGGTATGTACGTATGTATGTAGAGAAGGAAAGAGGGGTTTGATTTGAGCTTGTGAAACAGTTTTTATCGGTGTCTGAAGTCTTCCTCTGTTTTACTAAAGAAGCATGTATACCGTTATACAATATTTGTTGCGTGTTCGTTCGCGGAAGTAACAAAAGAAACTAACCGTACAATAACAGTGGGGCTTTATTCCTTCGTAAAGTGGTAAAGCAAAAAAACATAAATTCTGGTTGCATTTCATCCATCGTTTGGGTAATTCAGCTTGAGTTGTCGTTGGTTGCATGGGCTCCGTTATATTAATTCTCCTCTGAAAAACAACAGGATCCACATAACACGCCTTGATGAAAAACTCTCACCCCTCTGATCCGTAAATAATTTGTCGCACCAATTTATAGAAAAAAAAAAGGAGGCTCCGGAACCCATCCGGATGGGTTGTTCGAGAATATTTTTGCTCTTTCACTTCTTGTGGGAGGGCAGGCGGCCTCTTGTAACAGCCGCTAAAGGGTGGGTTAGGGATGCCGTGACTAAAGATGCGCAGTCATGCGCTGAGGTTGCGGCATCTCTGGCTCTACCTGGACGGTGAGCAGGTGTGGTCTCCGTTCGTTGATGAGATAGTTCCCAGGTTCACCTCTTTTGGTGAACTGGAATACTGGATCAAGCGTAGACCAAGGCTGGGAGCTTGGCAAGCAGAGTGTCGACAGGCGTTCGTGCTTCTCTCCCGAACGAGCTATGCCCGCGGAGGGGGTACCGCCTCGGCGTACTATAGAGGGCTGGTAGAGGGCAAGTGTGATGACGGCCTGGGGGAAACTCTGGGTTTCGATGAAAGTCCGCTTGCCAATCTGCATCGAAGGACTTTCGGCCCGGGACCTATGGACAATTTCCAGAGGTCCCTGGCTTGGCTGTGCTTCCGAAGTGCATTGCCAGTTCGGAATAAACACGCGAGGCACGGCGTCACGGTTTCGACTGCATGCCCACGTTGCGGGCAGAGCAACGAAACTGTTCTGCATGCAATCGTACAGTGTCCGAATCTCTCGGACTTGTGGGTTTCTACCGAACGGGTACTATCACAACTAGGGTGAGTACAGCTGTGAGCCGAATCGATTATTAAAATCGTTCCGCCGTCTCTTCTAAAAGGAGAAGAGAAATTCTGTTTTCTAGCCGTAGTAGCTATCGCGAAAGAGGTGATATGGAAGACGCGTGGAAGC
>NC_069006.1:6911136-6923841 GCF_001194135.2 Octopus bimaculoides | reverse complement strand
TCCATTTAACCATGTTTTAAGTCTTTAGCAACACCAATTACAAAGAACTTGGGAGTGGTACTAAAAGATGGAGAGAAGTATTGACAGACAGAAACTGGGTGGGGGCTGTCTTCAATAATTCAAGTAATACTATATATTCAAAATTAACCATACATGCTGGTGTTGTTGCTGTTATTGTTGCGGCTACTGTTGTTATTGTCACTTATTTTTTTTGTATTTTGACGCTACTTGCTTTCAGAAGTTAGTGGTCCTAAACTCCCTAGGGAATTTTATGCTAGCTTCATCACTTTTATTTATTTTATTTTTTTCTTTGTTTTGAAACGAGATCGAACTTAAGCATTTTATACCGATAGATTTTAGACACTTTTTTTCTGCAACTGGTAAGATTATGTAGGGGGTGCAAATTTTGATCTTGCACCCCCTGAAAATTCTAGGGGGTGCTGGTGCACCCCCTGTTCCCCGGCCCTTGTACACAACTGCACCGTGGGAAAGTCATCTTAACCAATAAAAAGGTATCCACTCTGTTACATTTCCTTGTCTTTTGTTTCGTGATGATATAGTGTGTACTATAGGGTGGAAAGTGGCAAAGTCGTTATCACGCCGGGTAAAATGCTTGACGGCAGTTCATCCGTTTTACGTTCCGATTTCAAATTCCTCTGAAGTTGACTCCACCTTTCATCTTTTTGAAGTCCAAAAAAAGAAATACCTGTTGAACATTGGTGGGGTGGGGGATGTAATCGACTTACCCCTCCCTCAAACTGCTTTCCTTGTACCAAAATCTGGATTCAATATTGGGTACTATATATGTATGCCTTTATACCACACACGTATGTATGTGCTTAACTTTGTAATAACAACTTTACATAGAAAAAAAGAAGTCTCAACAAAAGGAAATTGATAATATTTAGTCCTTGCATCTATCTCTGATATATTCACGTTTTGATTTCAAATTCCTCCGAGGTTGACTTTACTTTTCGTCCTATCAGGGTCCATAAAATAGGTAGCAGTTGAACTCTGGGCTGACTTGATGCTGAATGTTAAAATTTTGGGATCTTTTTTAAAACGGGGGCCACATTTTTCATTAACGAAACACTTTGAAACTTGGAACACTGGTAGAATGTGTCAAAATTCGAATACAAAAATATTTTTCTGTTCTATAACACAAAATAGATAAGTATACGAAGTTTGAAAGTCTTTCCGTACCAAAACCGCTACGTAAAACATTAATGAAAAATGTGGCCCCCGTTTTAAAATAGATCCAAATTTTGCCCACCTAAACATCGATTTTATTGTTTTACCTAGCATATCAAACTCTATCAATCTCTTGGCTTTGAACCTAATTCAGAACCTCGATGAAACTGACCAAACACTTGAATGTATGTGGGTATAATTACTTACTCCATTTACGACCTATTGAGTAAATTCGATAGTCTCCTGTTACTACATAACACTATATACATAAATGCAGGGACGAAATTTGCTTAGGGGCTGCAAACCCAAGTCGAAAATGTTTTACAAACAAGGTTGATTTTTTTGTTCAGTCTTAATATAGAAACAAAGACTGTTATAATAGTAATTATTTATTTACATCAATCAAATTAGATAAGTCCAATAATAGAAAAGTAATGTTTCACAGCAGCATGAAAATGTTTTAACGCTCGCGTTTTAGCGATGAAGTTTTTCTGGACGATGTTCAAAGCGTTTTCACTGCATCCCCTCCCACAAATTTTAGGGGCTGCAAGCGCACCTCCTGCACCCGAGCCAATGTCTATGTCAGGGTTGGCCAACCTGAGTCTTTTACTTTGAGGCTCGCTTGATACTTTTTTGAAATGGGTTTATTTAAACAAACTTTGAAAATTTTTATCAGAAATTAAAGATTTTAATGAAAAGTGAAAAAGAAAGATACTGCTATTTTTTCAACGATATTTCATATTGAATCAACAATCATTCATTTATTATTGTAATAACAGCATGAGAAAACAAAATGCTTTCAATTCTGTCAGTATACAAGCTGCCTTCAAAAAACTTTCTGTGATTAAAATGGCCCGCAATGTAATTCGAGTTGGCCAGGCCTAGTCTATATAAACCTTAACACACGTGAACGAACATGCACATACATACGTCCACAAATATACACACCATCATTCACAATTGTGTATGTTCACTTGAATTTTCGAACATATTAGCTCATGCGGTGATATCTTGTGACACTCGTACATTAACAAATATCGTTCAGTCCACCTGAAATGCACGCGCAAGTGAACATACACATCTACGATTACACAGTCACAAATCAAGTAACAAATGCACATATCAATCAGTGCACACATATGTACATAGATTTGCTCCTCTTTTAATCTCTCGAAATATTGGAGTTTCAACGTTCATCTCTTCTCAAGCGCTCTTTGTAGAGTAGGAGGTGAATGTGGAGCAAAATGGATAAGTGGGGTAAAATGAGTAATTTCTTATTTTGGACTGTTACATTATCTTGGGGAGTAAAAAAATTTGATCGGCGTAGTTATTGAAGCATTCAGGTGACGGGTACTTTCTTTTCAAAAACGATTTCCTCAACATTGATCCGATTGCAATTGAGGCTGCTAATAAAATATCTGGATAATTTTTGGTGCTTAACAATTAAAATTCTTTTATCTGTTGGATTCTAAGTCATTCTTTCACCCCACACTAATTTCTAATTTCATAACTTTCAAAAATTGATGTCCAAAGTGGGGCAAAACGAGTAACGACTAATTTCAATTATCTGTTCTCTTTAACTGTGTGTTTCATGATTTATCAGGAAGAGAGCTAGTCCAACAGATCGTGAAGGAGCTATAGAGAATATTTTATGATGAGTTTTAAAATTTAGTCGAGTTTCGTTCATTCCATATCATGTGCCATTTTCCTCAGACTCTTTCATTTGACCTGATCTTTCTGATGTGAAAGGATCGATAATGACGTGTATGATTTTTTTTTCAATTGTGATTCTGGAGAACTGAAAAGACAAATTTTACCTTATTTTGTCTTACTCATTTTGCCCTGCCTAAATTTATCTTTTATATGCTCAAAGAGCTGTGTGGTAAGTAGCTTGCTTACCAACCACATGGTTCTGGGTTCAGTCCCACTGCGTGGCATCTTGGGCAAGTGTCTTCTAGTATAGCCTCGGGCCGACCAAACCTTGTGAGTGGATTTGGTAGACGGAAACTGAAAGAAGCCCATCATATACATGTATATATATATGTATGTTTGTGTGTCTGTGTTTGTCCCCCCCCACCACCATCGCTTGACAACCGATGTTGGTGTGTTTACGTCCCCGTAACCTAGCGGTTCGGCAAACGAGATCGATAGAATAAGTACTAGGCTTCCAAAGAATAAGTCCTGGGGTCGATTTGCTCGACTAAAGGCGGTGCTCCAGCATGGCCGCAGTCAAATGACTGAAACAAGTAAAAAGAGTAAAAAAAAGAAAAAAAGAGTAAAGAGAACGGATATAATTTCTGAAATAATGTTATGTTATAGAGTTTTTAATGCATTTAGAGAAAGTCATTTGCTTAGCTTATATACTTCTTGCAAGGTTGTAAACATTTGTAGAAAATATTTTTTTCTCTCAAAATTCAAAATTATAGTAACTATTACTCATTGTACCCCACCCCACATATATCAGGCAAGCAGAAGAAAATTTAAGGTACTGGATAAGATTATCGCTCGACCTGCTAGTAATAGCTGCCCAAATCCCTTAAACCAGACTGACCCCACTGTCTCAGAAACAGAGAATGTAGTCCAGGGCACACCATAAGACAGAAATCCCGCCCCCAAAAAACAGAAGGAAAAGATGGAATGTTTTTAATAAGAAGCTTGTATAATAAGGACTTAATGTTTAAGCTGCCTCTCTCTCGTTCGGTGTTTTGAATCCAGCTCATTTCACAACAACTCTTCTTACCGTTTGTTGTATATTTTCTAACCGTAACCACACAAGTATTTTTTTTCCTTTTTTAGGCTTGCTGTATTATCTACAACTAGGTTATTGAATGGTGGCACGTAAAAAGCACCCAATACACTCTAAGTGGTTGGCGTTAGGAAGGACATCCAACCGTAGAAACCGTCCAACCCATGCCAACATATAGAGCGGATGTTAAACGATGATGACGTGATTAGTGTGAGATTTGGTTGGCATTTCTAGCTGCCTGTGTTTGTATTATAATTCGAATGTTTGTATTATAATTTGATTGGAACTACGAAATCTATTCATAATTGGTAGAATCGTTAGAGCGTTGGTTATAATACCTTGTGGTGTTTAGTTTCGAGCCCTTAGTTATGGAATTCAAATACAACCGAGGTTAACATTTCCTTTAAATTTCAAGGACCAATAATATAAAATACCAGTCAAGGCGGAGTATTAAAATAGGCGGTCCATTGAAGTCTCCCACGTCATGGTTAAGGAAAATAGTGCGGAAGTGGATGGAGGGAGAAACAGCAAAGATGGGAAAAAATAAAATAAAACCCAGTATCGTAATTTTTCTTGTATGAAACGCAGAAAGGATCTTTTCTGTTTGGCTGCCACTTACAATTTCAGCATGAGAAATAAGTAAGTGGAGGGATTTTACCCTTTTTCTTTCCCATGGGGTATAGGTCTTTGAGTGACAGGCATTCTAAAACTCCGTTTTGCATAAGATATCTTAGATGTGAATGGCATTACAAGACAAGAACATCTGTCCTTTCATACGGTTTCTCTCTCGTGATTTCGAGACCTAGGTAAAAGGTCACCCACGAAAAATTACTGGTGCTGGTTACGACTGGTTGCACCAACTATAGCTAAAGTAAGTAAGAGACTTTTGATTTTTTGACGAATTCCAAGAAGCCAAAATTAAATGACGACCGACAACACGACGTTGATACGACACGGCGAGCGTGTCATGTCGTAACGCGTATAAATAACGTCAGATGATGCTAGAATATTGAACGAAGACCACTCTTTCCAAGAAAATAATTTAATTCAGTTAAGTAAATAGTTGGCAATGAATTAAGTTTATATAAAACTTAATGGATGCTTAAAGGTCTTACAACTTCGACAAGGAGATTGGGCATGACAGAAGATAATTACAATAGTGTATTTTGGTGAGTTGCTATAGAAGTATCTGTGACAATACAGACAAAAGTTAGTAATCATTTTGGTGAGTTGATCTAAAAATGTTTGCCAGAAAACAGTCGAAAAGTTCGTACTGGTATATGCATAAGTATGGGAGCGAAACTGGCAAACCTTGGTTCAAATTTTTTTACAAACATGCTCAATTTTTTTTCCAATCTTAATATCAAAACAAACACAGATATAATAATAATTATTATTATTATGTTTGTACATTAAGATGGCGAGCTGACAGAATCATTAGTACGCCAAGCAAAATGCTTAGTGGCATTCCGTCCGTCTTTAGAGTTCAAATTCCACCGATGTCGATTTTTGCCTTTCATCTTTTCGGGGTCGATAAAATAAGATCCAGAGTACTGGCATCAATGTAATTGACTTACCCTAACGCCTCGAAATTGCTGGCTTTGTGTCAAAACTTTGACACTATTATTATTTTTGTACATCAATCAAATCAGATAAATCCAATAATAGAAAAGTAATGTTTCACATCAGTCTGAAAATGGTTTTACGCTCGTTCGTTGTGGCGATGGAGTTTTTTAGGAGATTGTTCAAAGCGTTTTCATTGCACCCACACCCACAAACTTTAGGGGTTGTGTTTGCACCCCCGTGTTCCCAAGCCCTTTTAGTATACATTTCTATTTAGTGAGAACACTTGTGCTACGAGGGTGCCGAGGGACCCCGTCTCTGAATGCAAGAGTCTGTCACATCAGGCGATGAAGCAGCTCTGTATGTGTTTCGATCCCCTCTGTCACAACACCAGAGCTTCCAGACGTCACCCACCGGTGTAAGTGACAAAACTCCTGCTCAACAGATCGAGTTTTGTTGCATCATGTATTCTGAGACTGGGCCAGATGTTTCTACCATCCTCAATGCGCGTTCTTGCTGCACCTCTCCTCCTCTCCGTTGAAGGATGGCGCAGCGTACAAAATTTTCCTCATATTCTTGTATGATAAATTTGCTCCAAATATCAAGTGTAGTCCTTTATACTGAAACTGCCTCTTTATGAACTCCCTTTCTATTCTATGTGTCTAACCTCTAACTTTGTAACCATGGTATTTCGCTATTTGTTCTTAAAACTTTGGCGCGGAGGTCTAAGATCATTAAAACCTGTAAAATAGGCAGGGAACGTGTGTGTGTGTGAGAGAGAATGAAACCAAGTTAAAACAACCACCCTTTGTTAAGTTTACGTTAATTTTGGAGCAAATCTATGATTAGAAGCATTTCATCAGCGTAATGATAAATTCTGGTAAAGAAAGGCAAGGGAGACAGCTTCTAAATTTAAATTAATTGCTGATATTTAGAGTTGTTACTGTATTAACCGAAAATCGGACTGGTTCACTCTTTCACTGCTTGACAATAATCAATTCTTAAGGTTATCTCCCTTCACCTTGTCTCTCATTAATCTTTTATGCTTTTCGTGTTTTTCCTCACTACCACTCATGTTTTAATTATAATTTCTTGTCTCATTACGTTGTTAGTGCTGACATAACTAGTTATTTTTCATGCAGAAGGTGTCATGGGCTATTTCTCTCAATAATCAGTCACATCAATATCAATCCCCCTCCCCTGCGCTTCAGTTACATCGAACAACAATGTCTTTTCTTGCCACATCTTGTCTGTCTAGATATTACAGTGAGGAAAATTCTTTTCTCTAAAATCCAGTTCCCTTTCACTGCGGCGGACCCTGATATTTTGAGTACTGAAGTGCCGTCTTAGCAGCATGATGGGCCTCCAGGCAAATCAACGCACTTGGCCAATTTGTATTTATTTGACAGTAAGCCCCTAAATTTGGGTCTTCGAGCAACTGTCCAATGTGTTCATGCTTTAAGACGGCACTGAATGAAGCTATTCCCCCACCACCTTAGTACATAAATATGATTATAGAGAAATAATTTAACGATAATATTTGACTTCCATATTTTGAAAAGCAGCAGCACCAAAGTAAACGTTTTGTAGGCAGTGTGTTGTTGCTCATTAGCCAAAAATGATCTCGTTTTTCTCTGATTTTAACTTCCGAAGTTTTACTTTTAACTGGCTTTATTTATTTATTTATTTTTTGTTAGTATCTAATTATAAATCCAATTAAAAGAAAGCGCTTTTCAAAGTTACTTTGCCAAATAATAATAATAATAATAATCCTTTCTATTATAGCCACAAGGCCTGAAATTTGTGGGGAGTGGGCCAGTCAGTTTGATCGACTCAAGCACACAACTGGCACTTAATTTATCGACCCTAAAAGGATGAAAGGCAAAGTCGACCTTGGTGCAATTTGAACTCAGAACGTAAAGACAGACGAATTACGCTTAGCATTTCGCCCGGCGCGCTAACGACTTTGCCACTTCGCTGCCTTAATACGAATAATAATCCTTTCTACTATGCACAAAACCTGAAATTTTGGGGGACGAAGCTTGTCGATTACACCGACCCCGAGTGGAGTAAAAGGCAAAGTTGACCTTGGCGTAATTTCAGCTCATAACAACGAACCGCAAGAATAAGCATTTTGACCAGTGTGCTAACGATTTTGTCAGCTCGCCGCCATAATGATATTGATCTTTTCTGCTAAAGGCACAAGGCCTGAAATTTGGGGGAGGAGACTAGTCGATTACATCGAACCCCAGTGTTTCACTGGTACTTAATCTATCAACCCAGAAAGGATGAAAGGCAGAGTTGACCACGGCGAATCCTTTCTACTATAGGCTCTAGACTTCAAATTTTTAGGTGGGAGGGATAGTCGATTACATTGACTCCAGTGCTCAACTGGTAGTTACTTTATCGATACGAAAGGATGAAAGGCAAAGTCAAATTCGGTGGAATTTGAATTCAGAATGTAAAGCCAGTAAAAATGTCGCTAAGTATTGTGTCCAGCGTTGTAACAATTCTGTTCACTAAGAGTGAATCAAAACATTGGAGACGGTACAAGACAATGAGGTTATATAAAGAAGTGTGCAGAAAGAAGGAAAACGGTAACAATAAATTCCCCAAAGAAGGAATTTCTAGGGCTGCTCATGGAAACCCCACAAAACCACAGTCCCCTGACCACTAGAGAATGCGCCCTTTCCTCATTGTTTTCCTTCAATCTACAGGCCCGTTCACTCGGGCCATTCTTGTCATATTCACCCACCTTTCAACAAAAAAAAAACTTCCCTCTCCGCTCACACTTGCTTTTTCAAGCGTAATTTAAAGAAGTTGAGGAGGGGTTAGCCAAAGAGGAAAGTGTCCCTCTTCAGCCCTTTCAATCTGATCCACCACACAACCTCTTTTGCTAAGGTCACCAGACAAATATATATTGCTTGCCCTTCCCGGCCATAGGAAGGAGTTAGGACGATCTTCACGATGGACTTTGCCGCTAGTCGGATCAGTCTTATAATCCTTTCTTTTAAAGGTTTAAAGGCACAATACCTGAAATTTTGTGAGAGGGGACTAGTTGATTACAGCGACCCCAGTGCTCAACTGGTACTTATTTTATCGACCTCGAAAGGATGAAAGGCAAAGTTGACTGCTGCAGAATTTCAACTCAGAAAGTAAAGCCAGAATAAACACTAAGCATTTTGTCTGGTGCAGCAACGATTCTACTAGCATGCCACCGTAGATGGCCTTGCTTAAGCATCAAGAATCCAGTGAGTTAACGAGAGAGAAAAAGAGAGTCCCTTACGTGGTCGTTCCATCCGTTAGAAATAGCAGCTAATACCATTAATAAAATCAGTCCAAGTTGTTGTCCTTTATAAAATAACTAATCGAGAAGACAAAACTAAACTGTCTACCTTTGAAGAATCTGTATTCCGAGACAATTTCTTCTGATCATTTAGTTTTTCGTTGCTTTTCATTGGATTTGTGATAACTAGATCTTTTATTGAAAATATGAACAAGAAAAAAAAAAATCACAGAAAAAACCCCATCTATGTAGCACCAAACGCTTCAATTGGTCGCACACCGTAAGGTTCAACGGAACCTACTGTAGCAGGCCAACATGCTCGTGGCATTACCACGGGTGATGGCGAGGCTAAGACGTTGGAAAAGCCAAGCACCCACACAGGCATCCCCTGATAATTCGGTGAGGTGAGCTGCCAACGATGACAAAAACTTATTCTTTCAGCAGACTATTAAAACAATAATATAGACAAATCTCGGTTTTTCAGAGTAAGGAAGGTTCATTTTACCAACCTTAATACCAGAATGATACCTATTTTATCGACCCCTAAAAGGATGAAAGGCAAAGTCAATCTTCGTGGGTGTCGAAATAGGAATGGGTGGGGTCCGCTACATGGTTGCGCGAACAGTTTGTTTGAAGTAGCAGCAAATCTTCCTCAACATTTGTATTAAATAAAGACTATACATTCGACAATGTAGTCTTCTACATATACTGTAGTTTGAAAGACGAAGTGGTCACGGCTATAATATTTTAATCAAAGCTCTGTTCTGTCAGAGCTGGGTTAGGACTATTGCTAGAAATAGCAACCAAGTCTCTCTTACATCACTTCTTCCTTTCTTTGAAAAAGGGAAAGAACACATTAGACAATGTAGTCCAGGATAGTCGTAACAAAAAAGAAAATGATCATAGATTGACTCAAAGAAAGCTGTCTGAGAGTTAGCATTTAGAACAGATATTCTAGACTGCATCCAAATAGGGCCACCCGATTAACTGGCATGAAGTCCTTTACTAACACACTCTGACCTCTGGCAACACAGACCTGCTGCTTTCCTTTTGTGATAATGATCTTTGGTTCCCCCACAACTAATTTCTCTCTGTCTCTCTCCCTCGCATCAATCTTTAGGGCTAATCCTTTCTTCTTCGTGATTCTCTCATTTTTCCTGCAGTCATCTTGGAGGGTCTGAGAAGTCAATGGACCCCAGATCAAACCAAGCTAAACCAAAATCGTAAATAATCAAACTATATATAGAATGAATAAAACAATAATTGCTTCTAATTTAAAACCCAAACCGACAGTTTTTGCGAGACGGGATTTTGTGGATACTGCCGACCTCCGTGTATTTGTATTTTATCAACTCTGGAAAGATGAAAGGCAAAGCTGACCTCAGTGGGATTTGAATTTAGAAAGTAAAGAGCCAGAGCAAATTCTGAAAAGTGATATTTTCCCGATGCTCTAACGAATCTATCAACTCCTCGCATTCAGTAATTAAATAATTATGGTTTCAAATTTTGGTACCGGATCAGCAATTTTTACGGGAGGGGTTAAGTCAATTACATCGACCCCCTCCCTCCATTGCTCAACTGGTACTCATTTTATTGAGCCCGAAGGGATAAAAGGCAAAGTCAACCTCGGCGGAAATAACAAAAGGAAAAAATATCCAAAACCTGGTCAGACTATCAAGAACAGTAATTTTACAGTTATACCCCCCTTCGATTAAGTCTAATAGATATGAGAGTAGTATGATCCAGTTTTAAATAAAACCCTAACAATCTACCCCAGTCAGTTTTCATTATTTATATGGTTTTAAAGCTTATCTCTCCTTTGTTCTCAGTTCTCTCGTACCATTTAGCTTACGTCCCCCTCTCTCTCTATATATATACTGCTTAAAACAGGAAAATAGAATTCTGAACATGAGTATATATGCATATTTTATTATTAACCATCGGCAGTAGTTACTGTGACTCAAGGGCCGAGAGTTTTGTGTGTGCGTGTGTGTGTGTGTGTGTTTCAAGGATTTCAACATAACCGGAAAATTTAACAAAAACAAAACACACGGAAAATTCGTAGCTAATTCCTCGTCAGTCAACGTCCAAGAGATCTTAGTAGTTTCATGCTGTTATCACTGGGACTACTACTTCATTCGAGGTGCCAGTGCAAAAATAAAAAGTTACTAGGACAATGACTAAACAAACAAGACAAATTAAATTATACAAATACAACAGAAAAAATGCCTTACGGCTCTCAAACAAACAAATGTGTGTAATGCAAAAGGAAATGAAAAGTCCTAAAGGACTGAAGACACAGGGAGGGCAGAACGAAGGAGGAAATAAACAAATCGTGCAGGAAAAAGTGACGGAACACAAAAAAAGCGTGACTGACCAAGTCGGTGGCCAAAGGAAAAAGAATAAAAGCTTAGATAGCCACGAGTCACGTGACAGTGGGAGGAGAAAGAGTTGTGGAGAGCAGAAGAAACGGAAAAGAGTATTATGGAGAGAGAGAGAGAGAGAGAGAGAGAGAGAGAAAGATAAAAAAAGGAAAGAGACAGACTTGAGTATCGCACAAAAATTATTCCAAAAATATTTTTACAAATGGGTAGAAAACTTAAGGAGTGCGTTGCATTACATGAATATTTCAAGGATTAAAAAAGAAAAAAGCAGAACCGGAAAATATGACAAAAACAACAGAAAGTTTGACAAAAACAAAACACGGAAAATTTGTAGTTAATTCCCCATCAGTTAACGTCCAAGAGATGTTAGTAGTTTCGTACCACTATCGGCCACTGAGAATAGCTAACTAATGTATAGGACAAGGACGAACACAAGATAAACTAAAATGATTATAATAATTATACAAGAAAGAAAGAAAGAAGCCCTACGGATATCAGACAGGTGAGTGTGGGTAACGCAAAAAGAAATGAAGTCCTAAAGGTCTGAAGACACAGGAAGGGCAGAACGAAGGAAGAAGTCTAGTACAGAGTAACAACAGGATAGAAGTGAGAGGGGTGTCGGAGAGAAACGGGGGACGCTATGCTAAGAGAACTGAAGCTAAGTTGGTATAAGTACGAGTTAAGGCACTGTGAATGTAACAGGAGGAATGAACAGGTAGAAGGAAAGAAGTGATAATTGAGAAATTAGCAAATAGTGATGGGGAAAGCAAAAAACTAAGAATGAAAGACGACAGAATTGAAAAATGAAGAGAAAAATGAAGAAAAAATTATGAAAAATGACAAAACGAAATATTGAAATTAAGAAAAGGTGATGTGAAACTGAGGCAGTGTGAAGAGGTGAGGTTTTAATAGATTACATGAACAGCGAGGAGGCCCTTGGAACTTCTCATTTGAAATTCCAGAATGTTTCTTTTTTTAAAATTTTTCAAAAGTTAAAAAAATTTCAAAAAATACAAAGGATATTTCAAAAATTTTCTCAAAGTCTTTTGGGGTGATACAGGAAGAAGTAAAGAAGCCGTGGCGGGGAAAGTGGCGGAGCACAAACGAGCGTGACTGATCAAGTTAGTGGCCAACAGAAAAAGAGTAAGAAGGGTTTAGATAGCCACGGGTCACGGTGACAGTGGGAGGAGAAAGAAAGAGTCGGGGAGGACAGAGGGACAAGAAACGGAGGGGAGTATTAGGGAGGGAGAGAAAGGGGGAAGGTAAAAATGAGAGGCAAAAGAAAGGAAAGAAACAGACGTGAATATCGCACAAAATATATTCCGAGAATATGTTTACAAATGGGTAGAAAACACAAGGAGTGCGTTGCGTTACATGAATATTTCAAGGATTTAAAAAAAAAAAAAAAGAGATTTAAAATGATGGAGCACAAAGAAGCGTGACTGACCAAGTCGGTGGCCAAAATAAAAAGAAGAAAGTAAATTTCGAAAGATGTCAGCAAACAGCCACGGGACTCAAACCTGTACCTCTCATAT
>NC_069006.1:6909015-6910696 GCF_001194135.2 Octopus bimaculoides | reverse complement strand
ATACTTTTAAATAGAATATTGTGTTTTTATTTTTACAAGGGAAGCGCCTATCATTGTGAGATTGACGAAGACAGCTTAGCCGAAACTTCGAAGTCACTGCCAGTCTTTGTTGTCTGTTCCTTCTCGAGCCATGTCTGGCTCATAAAGGCCGGTTTCCCGGTTTCATTGGCGAGCTGCTAGATGCAGGAGGGAAGAGAGAATGGAAAGTTGTGGCGAAAGAGTCAGCAAAAGTTCGCCATTGCCTTCTGCCGAAGCAGCGTGGAGATTAGGTGTTTCACTCATAAACACACACATCGCCCTGTCTGAGATTCGAACCCGCGATCCCTCGATCGCGAGTTCGCTGCTCTAACTACTAGGCCATGTGCCGCCACACTGTCAACCTTTACCTTGTGAAAATTGTGCGCGTGCATGTGAACAGGAATGCTGAATCTCGAACCCGATAAAGCTACAAATAATAACATGCAAATACTCACATATCGATTCTTTCAACAGTAGATTCCATGCTGTTCTATCTTTATTTTCACCTGTTGATCCCTTTTCTTAATCCCTTTTCTCTCCACGCCCCGTTTCCATTTCTCTCTCTCTTTATTTTCTCTTCCCCACCTTTCCTTCTCCCTTTCTCATCGTTTTCTTTTTCATCCCTACCGGTTTCCTTAACTTTTGTCACTGCCATTACCCATCCCCTAATCTTTCTTTTCTAGTTCCCACTATCCTCTTTCTCTCTCTTCCGCCCCCTGATTTTTTCATCCTACTCTTTCTTTTCATATTGTCTCCCCTCCCCTCCTTTCTCTCCATCTTCATCTCTCCTCCTTTTATTTGCTGTCCCCTCCTTTTATTCGCTGTCCCCTCCTTTTATTCGCTGTCCCCTCCTTTTCTTCGCTGCCCCCTCCTTTCACTCCATTTCTCAACTTACTACTTAACCCTCCATGTCTGACTTCCCCTTCCCTTATATTCCCTCCTTCCTCTTCATCCCTGTCCCCTCCTTCTCCATTCTTGTCCCCTCCTTCTGCTCCACCTCTGTTTCCCCTTTCCCCCGCCCTGTCCCCTCTTTCTCTCTCTCTGTTCCCTTCCTTTTCTCCATTTCTTCCCTCCTTCCTTTCCATCCCCGTCTCTTTCTTTTTCTCCGTTTCTATCCCCTCTCTCTACTCCTTTCTCTTTATCAGTCTCCTCTTTTCTCTCCATCTCTCCATCTCTCTCCTCAACTCTCATTCATCTCTGTCTTTTTCTCTTACTTTTCCCGCCAATACTGTCGCCCCTTCTTTCTTTCTTTCTTTCTTTCTTCCTTTCCATCTGTTCTCTCCTTTCTCCCTATCACTGTCTCCTCCCCCTTCTCCACATCCCTTCTCCAATTCTGTCCCCTTCCTTTCTTTACTTTCTGGTCAACTTTTTTTTTTTTCATATTCCCCCCTCCCCCACCGTTCTCTCTTTCTTTCTTTTCCTCAGTTCAGTTTACCTGTAAACCGATTTCATATTTCATCTAACCACTCAGAATAAATTAAATACCAGTAATACACTAAAAATATCAATTTAATAGACTAGACTCTGTAACAATCAATTCAATTGTCTCGTGGCAAAAATAAAAAAAAAAAGGCACTTTTCTGCCAAGACGAAAATAAATCACCATTGCCACCCACATCACCATCACCATCATAACCATCACCGCCGCCATCACTACTACTAC
>NC_069006.1:6901796-6908758 GCF_001194135.2 Octopus bimaculoides | reverse complement strand
CACCACCACCACCACCACTGTCATCCCACCACAGCCCTACCACCACCTACAGTATTTATATAACATTTGAAGAACATATTCTTGTACATTTATATATATCTTTTTTTGTTTTGTTTTAAGTTAACATTTTTTTTTTCTTTTTTTCAAAAAAATTCCAAAATTAAAAGTGACAGGTTCGGGTTTGGTCTGGTGTGGTGTGCAAAGAGGAAGTAATTAAAGCAAGACTTGAATTAAGCTGAATGAAGAGAAGCAGACATTGATATAGGATAATGTTGGAGACGCAAGATGCAGGGAGGGGAAAAAAGGCAGGGAAGATCGATCGCAGCTTCGTTTTCCTCTATTACTTTTCCTTACTTTGTATTATTTTTTTTCGCTTTCTAAAGATATAAGGATAGAATAGCGAAAAGAAAATATTTCCTTTATTTTTTATAATGAACATAATAATAATAATAATAATAATAATAATAATAATGGTTATTTTTTCTTTTCTCTATCTGTCCCGCCGTCCTGTCTGTCTGTCTCCCAATTTCCCTATTTCGTTGTTCGATTTTTTAAAGGTTTTTTTTTTCCCCCCGTCTCCTCACCGACCTACTCAATATCAAGTTTTCTATCATTCACCTCATACCGATACTTACCTCTTTCTGATTTCTTCTAGTTTATTTATATTTTAGATTCCTCCCCCCCCCCCCCGTTTTTTTTTTCAATTCCCCACCCCTTCTCTATCTTTATGTCTATCTCTTCCCCTCTTCTTCATTGCCTTTTCTGTCTCTTATGTCTGCATATCTGTCTGCCTGTCTGTCTTCATTCCCATTTCTAGCTTATTTCTGTACTCATTTCTCTCGTTATATTCCTGTCTTCTCTTTGTGTCATCCCCTCTCCCCATCTTCTACTTTGTCTTTACATCATGATATGTGTGTGTGTGTGAGAGAGAGAGAGTGTGTTTGTGTGTGTGTCTGTGTTTGTGTGTGTCTGTGTGTGTGTGTGTATAAGGGCGGAGAACAGAATCAAAAAACCATTCAAACGAATTTATTCGATATTCCCCTCCCCCCTTCACCATCAATTTCAATTTTGAAAACTTTTATGTGTTGCATAAAATTAAATACACAACAATGAATGGGTGGGGTACATTGCTTGGGTGGGGTACATTGCTTGGGTGGATGGAAGAAGCAGCAGCAGCATTTTTTCAAGGGTTATTGCTGTAACCATAGTAACAAGTTAGTTTTCTCTACAGGTTGTCAAATGTATGTTTCTATAATGGCGCCTGTATCGCGATTTTTACACCGTCGCTGTTTTATTTTCGTTTTTGTTTATCTTTCTTTTGCATTGCTATTCCCAACTGACTCTTTAATTATGAGATTGTTGTTTATTATGATCAAAGACGTTCCCTTGTGACCGTCTTGTCTTTTTTTCTTTTAGGTAAAGTGTATCTAAGAACTCGAGGAAATTTGGGCTGCTATTTCTAGCAGGTTACTCCAAGATGCCTATTTTTAAACTTGATTGTTTTTTACCCTCAGCTTTGCTCGATCGTTAGTGACCTATGGGTGAAAGACATCCCAGATGTGACCAACCTGTATTTTCCTCAAATATATCTAGAAATATTTAATACAGCTAGTTCTTTGCATTTTTAAGATGGTAGGGTGCGATTTGACAAACATTTGACTGCTATCTTTAGCAAATTGAGCTCCCTCACTGATTTGTATAATTTGTAAGATCAATGGTTAGATGTGTGTGTGTAAGCGATAATAGATAAATTGTTTCTTCACTTCATATCAAAAAAATATATCTGATTATCCTGTTGTAGATAAAAGGGATGTTTTGTAATTTGTATATATAATATGGCGGACAAAGGGGAATAAACGGTATCAGGTTATGTTGCATAGCTGCAATATTTAAAATGTTCCTTTTTTTAAACTCTCAGATAATTACAGATGTAACATTACTTGATACTACCAGCAATAGCAAAAGTATGTTCCCAACATTAACTGTTATTTGACAGGTAATGCACTAGTTATAAAGTAGCAAGGGAAATAAGTCCAATAAGATCAGAGTTACAGTCCTTTGGGGGATAGACAAACACATGAAAATACACTGCCAATTAAATTAATACTTATTTTACGTAGCCTGAAGTTTGTCCTGGTTGAGCAGACTTCTATTACACAGGTAGTCAGCTGAATGAGCTATTGGCCAGATATACCAACCTTTCACTCATCAGAGGATCAATCATACAATAAGTTGTTAATTCAATTCTGTTAATTTTTCGTGATCATTGAATTCCAACAAATTATAATGTAGAGAATAAAACATTTGTGACCAAGTGTCTTTGACAAAAACCAAAATTGGCAACAGGATGTCAAGGACCCCTTGTAGTTCTTATAACGGAAGCAAAATAAGATCAAAATCGAAATAATAATAATAACAATAAAAAATGACTTACAAAAACATTGATTTATAAAGTAGTGATTTACAGGAAGCAGGAGCTATAATCTATTTAGGAATGCTATATAAATGATTAATGCATACAGAGATAACATGCATTGCATGATTCAATGGATGAGCAGCAATTGAGAATTTCTGCTTTGAAGAGAAATGTTATGTTTATTGTGTTATGTTGGTGGGTTTTATTATTTATAAGTTTATTGAAACTTTAGGGATGTCTTTTTGAGTGAGTTGATCTTATCAGGAATAATTTTGTAACGGGACCGCGTGTGCATATGAGTTTTGTAAGTGTTGTTTGCATTACATATACATGGACATTTGGTTCTATCTAGAGTTGTTTGATAATTCTAAAGTCAACAGAAACATAGATCAACATTACTATGAAAATTATTAAAGAATTTGATTTGTCTTAATGTATAACACATCCATTCATCCATCCATCTTCTCCACTCGCTGTTCCTGGGTCATATGGATAGAGTCCTCAGGCACCTCTACCATAGGGTTCTATCAGAAGCAACCATCTTTACACTTTCCAGCTGGGTTCCCAAGTGCAACCAATTGAAACTATGAATATTATCCAACCATCTCACTCTACGTCTACACCCTACGTTTTCTGTTTGTTTGCTTGACTTGATGAATCCATCTTTCAATTCTTTCCTGCGACATAATAATCATACTAGCTGGCCCTGTGCTGTTAAAAATGACGGCTAATTGTAGTAATTTATATATAAATAAGGCACAAAATAAGGTACATAATAATCTCAGATACAGACATACACATACTTCCCTTGTACATGCTCACACATACACACATATACTCACACATAGTTGAAACGCTGTTTGATTTTTCTTTTCAGCATTGAATGTTCACCATCCCACTTCCATTGCACGCGCTCACACACACACACATACACACAAATTTTCACATACCTCCCTTTTACACATACACACACAAATTTTCACATACCTCCCTTTTACACATACACACACAAACTTTCACATACCTCCCTTTTACACATACGCACACACACACACACAGACTTTCACATACCTCTCTTTTACATACACACACATATACTCATGCAGAGTTGAAATGCCATTTTGATTTTTTTTCACAGTAGAACTTCCATCACCCCTTCCTTCCTTCCATCCTTATTCATCTATCCCCCCGTCCTTTCTCATTCATATGTTGTGACGGAGAAAGACTCAAGAGTATTATTGTAGTAGATGTTCATAGTATCCAGGCTGAGGTTGATTTTGCCTTTCATCCTTTTGGGGTCAATAAAATAAGTTTCAGCTGAGCACTTCTGTTGATATAACTGACTACCTTCTTTCAGGCTGTGTTCCTTCAGTAGAAATATTGAGACAGTGGACTGGCAGAATTGTTAGCATGCTAGACGAAATGCTCCGTAGCATTTCTTCTTGCTTTATATTCTGAGCATGAATACTACTAAGGTTTACTTTGTTTTTCATCCCCTCAGTGTTGAAAAAATATCAGTCGAGCGTTGAGGCTGATGCATTTGACTTACTCTGCCTCCCAAATTTCAAGCCAAGTGCGAACATTAGAGAAGATTATTACTATTATTGTAAATCTAATGACTCAAGTTTAGAGTTATATAACCAAGCTATAATAGCCTGTCTGGCTTGCCATCACCTACAATCAGTTTTTGTTTTGTTATTATTTCAATTACAACTTAATAATATATTGATTAATGCTGACAGTATTACATGAATCTTAGTTAATTGCTAAAAATCAACGCTTCTGTGTATAGAGAGAAGAAAACTGTTAATGGTTTCTTCTCATGTACATTGACATCATAGTAGATACAACAAACATCATAATGTTTATACATAAAGATGTTTTGAGCAAATATCAGATCCTAGTCCCCAATTCTATTTGATCCTATGTTGATGCCTGGTACACATCATGTCACCTTTACACAAAAAACAGCTCCCAAATGAAGCATCAACATTTCACCATTTAATTTCCTTTCTTTATTCAATCCACCCAGAATATAAGCATCTGGTTTTCCTTTCTCTGGCTTTGTTTTTATTGTTTTAGGTGTGGCTGTGTGATAAGAGGTTTGTTTTCCAACCACATGGTTCTGGGTCCAGTAGTCCTACTGTATGAAATCTTGGGTAAATGTCTTCTTCTATAATCCTGGACCACCCAAAGCCTTGTCAGTGAATTTGGTAGCTGGGAACTGAAAGAAGCCTATCATATATATATAATACATACATATGTGTGTGCGTGTGTGTGTCCTTGTCTTGACATGGCATGATACTCATAAATGAGTGTCACTATCGTACAAGCTGTGTCCTTCATTTCCAATATTCTGTGAGAGTGTTTGGTCATGGAGAAATATTAGCTTGCTTGCAAACAAGTGAGGGTTGGCAACAAGAAGGATATCCAGCCATAGAAAATTTGCCTCAAATAAACTGTATCTGATGTATGCAAGCATGGAAAAATAGAAGTTAAATGATGATGGTGATGATGATGTGTCCTAATCTAGCTGACAAAAGATCAAAGGTATTCTAGACATAATCACTTACAGTGGGAAATTGAGGGAAATTTGGTTTCTATTTCTAGGAAGTCAAATAACTACATAGAACAAGGCCTCTTTAACTGGGGTTCATTTATCTCCAGGGAGTAAACTGCATCTGTCCTGGAAGTTAATGTGTTGATTCTGGATTTGTACAAATTTATATTTTAATCCGTTATAATTTTATAAAAAGTGAAATTGGGAAGAACATTTCAAGTCGGTTTAATTTTTTTCCTTTCTATCATTTTACAATTAATGATGTGCATTGTACACTACTTAATTACTGTGTTGCTAATGTTGTTGTCTAATTCAGAAGACTTGTGTTTGGTTCTGGTATCCCTGTGTATCATTGGTTCATAAGTAAGTGAATTAATGTTACATGCCATTTATATTATTACCAATATAAGGGCAGTGATCTGGCAGAATTGTTAGAATCATCATCATCTTCATCATCATTTAACGTCCGTTGTCCATGCTGGCATGGGTTGGATGGTTTGACTGGGCTGGCACACTGGAAGGCTGTACCAGACTCCAGTCTGATTTGCCATGGTTTTCTATTGCTGGATGCCCTTCCTAACACTAACCACTCCGAGAGTGTAATGGGTGCTTTTACATGCCACTGGCAAGGGTGCCATTTGTGTGACACCAGTATCTGCCACGACTGTGCTTTTGTTCAGCTTGACAGGTCTTCTCAAGCTCAACATAATGTCAAAAGTCTTGGTTATTGCCTCCATGAGGCCCAACATTAGTATGTTAGGGGAACAAGAAAATACTTTGGCTCTTTATGTTCTGAGTTCAAATCCTCATGTCAGCTTTGCCTCTCATCCCTCCAGGGTTGGTAAAATAAAGTACCAGTGAAATACTCAGGTAGATGGCTTTGACCAAGCCTCTCCTCTCAAAACTGTTAGCCTTGTACCTAAATTAGAAATAATTATTTGTAACTTATTTGAGCATAAAATAATATTGTATAACCCTTTAGCATTTAAACCAGCCATATTTGGCCCAAATATTGTACCTGTTTTATGTTCAAACCAGCCATTCCTGACCTCTCGCACCTAATCTGCAATGTCATTCTAAAAGCAGCCAATCACATCAACAAAATCTCAAAGCTACAAGATATTGCATGATTAACTCAAAGCAATGTGAATAAATAAGTATTGTATCTGACTAGAGTAATGTGAGTTAAATACAGTTATTTCAAATTTCCTCTTGTGTTTTATTATAGTGGAATTGTAAACACACAAATTGTGGAATTTTATCATTTCCTCATTTTCATCATTTAACATCCATATTCCATACTGACATACTGAACGGTTTGGTTGGATCCAATCGATCCAAAGACTATATTGTACTCCAGTGTCTGTTTTGGCTTCTATGGCTGGATGCTCTTCCTAACACTAACAACTTTACAGTTGGTGCTTTTCTTGTGCCACCAACACTAGTGAGGTTGTCATGCAGCTCACAAGTCTATGAAACCTGTGGGGAAGGGTTTTATGCTAGTAGATGGGGGTTAATGTATGAGAGAAAGGGATAGGGCAGAATAGGTTCTTTAGGAAAGAGTGACACTTAGACACACGCACATACACACATGATATTAATTCTTTAACCAATTTGTTAGAAATTAATATACCCCACTAAATGTTGTACCCATGTCAGCTTATTACATGCGCACACTGACATTTTATATTTATATACATATACAGTATATATATATTCTGTTACTGAATATCTCACATTGTAAGATTATCGAGCGAGATCGTTGCCAGTGCCCCTGGACTGGCTCATGTGCGGGTGACACATGAAATGCACCATTTTGGGCGTGGCCGTTGCCAGTGCCGCCTGGCTGGCCTTCATGAGATTTTCGAGCGAGATCGTTGCCAGTGCCCCTGGACTGGCTCATGAGCGGGTGACACATGAAATGCACCATTTTGGGCGTGGCCGTTGCCAGTGCCGCCTGGCTGGCCTTCGTGGGATTTTCGATCG
>NC_069006.1:6897950-6901646 GCF_001194135.2 Octopus bimaculoides | reverse complement strand
TCGTAGGATTTTTGAGCAAGATTGTTGCCAGTGCCCTTGGCCCGGCTCTTGTGCGGGTGACACATGAAATTTTTCGAGCGAGATCGTTGCCGGTGCCCCTGGACTGGCTCTTGTGCGGGTGACACATGAAATGCACCATTTTGAGCGTGACCGTTGCCAGTACCGCCTGACTGGCCTTCGTGCGGGTGACACGTAAAAGCACCCACTACACTCTCTGAGTGGTTGGCGTTAGGAAGGGCATCCAGCTGTAGAAACTCTGCCAAATCAGATTGGAGCCTGGTGTAGCCATCTGGTTTCACCAGTCCTCAGTCAAATCGTCCAACCCATGCTAGTATGGAAAGCGGACGTTAGACGATGACGATGATGATGATGAGTATGTTTGTGTATACATACACACACACACACACACACATGTATATTTATTTCACAAGTGTATGGTGAGAAAACAAAGCAAAAAGTATAATAGAGACTGTTATGCTCCACACTCTACACTAAACAAATATATGCATACACTTATACTGTTTACTACAGTGTAATGCATCAACTTGAAATTTCATGTCAAGAGACCAAAATACTATCAAATAATGAAAATACACAAGTTTCATATGACTCCACTTTGAATTTCTTATTTTTCCATGTATAATACTTTTCCTTCATTTTATTTATTTATTTTTAGATATAATTTAATGGTTAAAATGTCACCCAATCTTTTAGGAAGTTCTCTCAAGAGGTTGACTCCATTATTTTTCTAGCAATGAGTAAATGGATATTTTGAAGTACTAATTTCCTTAGAGAAAAAAATTACTACCATACAATGTTAAATATATATGGAACCCCATTTATTTTTGTTTGAGATGGGTGTTTTTGATCATCAGGTGCATTATAATTGTGGATATGAAGAATAAACTACCTCAATAAAACAGGGTTTTGGTTTATTATTATTATTATTATTATTATTATTATTATTATTATTTTGTTTCTTTCTAAACTCTGCCCGCAAGCTACAGCTATTTATATTGTGAGGCTTCCAATTCATCTATGTTTAGAAATTACTTGTGAACATTGGAAAATAAGATTAGAGGAAGAGAAACAAATGTTATTGGTTACACTGTAAAAAAGTAAACAAAGTTACCTTATATGGGAGGAAAAACGAAATAGTTACCGAAAGATATGTTTATTAGATTAAAGCCCTTAATAGCTAGTATTTCATTTGATTTACAAATGAGTAGGCTAGATGCAGTAAAGCAATGGTGAATTTAATTTTATATTGATACAATGATGGGTTTGTATTTTATGCAATGTTTCACTTTTTAAATGGAAAAAAAAAAAATCCATTTAGAATTTTTCTGAAGGTTCATTCCCCTTCCCCTCAAATCTTTAAAGAAATAAAAAAGTGTATAAACATCTATTCATCATATTTTGAAATTGTAAATTTTATGGTTTTTAGAAAATTACATATTTGTTTTTGATAACAGTAATATTGATTTCTTTTCACTTGGCACAAGGCCAATCTTTGGAAATGGTATAACTGAAAGAATATACTGGTACATATATATATATATATATATATATATATATATATATATATATATTTTAACTGCACAATTTAGAGAAGGCAAGATTTGAACTTGAAATTAAATGAACAAAACTATGTATTTATAGTAAAGTAGTTAGCTTGGCATTCTACTGTCTGTCTATTTCAATTCCACTGGCTGCTACAATACCAAAAAGTGTTACTAATAAAAACTAAGTTAATTTATGACTGCCTATTTTTAGAGACCCTTGTTGTTCCTCTTTCTCCTGTTATCACCTCAGTAAACTGTTATATATTGGCTTTTAATATGCTTTTCTATAAAGAATTTGTAGAGTTAAAAATATATTGGGTTATAATAATAAATGTGTCAGCGACAGTGTAGTTGTATGACTGAACCATGATAATTCAAGCACAGCAATAGCAGTGTAACTTAATTGATAAGGCATCGATTGCCAGTTACAGACTGCAAGATCAATTGCCAGCAAAGGTGTAGTTGAGGGTGTTCTGTAAAATAATATCCTTAGTCAATTATTCAGGTTTAGATTCTAACTTTAACACGGAGCTTTTTTAGAAAGCAATAATTTGATAGGCGAGAAGAAATTCTCTGTTTTCAAATTTCTTTTAATGTAAATGAGGTTATTTTGGTTCTGAATTTTAATCTAAGCCAGTAGTTGAAATATTCTTCATACTAAATATCTATTATAATAAAACTATTTATATAATCATTGGTTTATATATATATATATATATATATATATATAATTTATAATCATTTGCATTGTTTTCCATACTGGCATTGATTGGATGGGTCTCAGCATCTTACAGCTTGTCGCAGTCTTTTGTCATCCAGACACAAACAGCCACAGAAAAAAAAAAAAACTGTTTTACATCATGGACTGCCACTGGCATGAGAGATGATGGTTGCAATACGATTAAAGAATCTGCTCTGCTGCATATCAGTGTTTTTATTCAACGTTACAGTTCTCCTAGAGAGTTTGTCTGTACTGAAACTTACAGAGTCCATGTCTCTCTGTTCAAACCAATATCTTCTTTATAATATTTGTCATTATCTACTGGCAGGGATTGAATAGATCCACATTAGTGAATTTTTACTCTCCTGTCAATCTTGTGCTGTCTGTAATCTCCCTGTTTCTCATGTCTTCTTATGCATTCCTTACATGAACGCATTTCACTGTCAGCATCCTACCTAGAGTTTGGTTTTGTCCCCTCATCTATTCCTTCTATACATCAATGACCTACTTATCATCACATCCAACAATGCTCGCTCATATGCAGATGATGTATCCTTTCATTCCTACCTTACTTTCTCCAACCATGTATCTTCCACACTGTGCACTAAACTGGCAATGATTTTCTAAACAAAGACTGTGAGCATCCTACAGTGGGGCCACACTAAACTTATCTCTTTTATCAGCAAAAAAGAAAGAAAGAAAATGAAGAGAAACCTAACTCCAGCACTACTCATATCAAGAAAACATTCCTGTACCTTACTTCCACTGATTATAAGTGGTACTCAGCTAGATCCCTCACAGTTGCTCCAAATACTGGGCCTCACTATCACTGGATTTCCTCTGTGAAAGGACATTCTTAATAGTGTTAAGACTGAATCCCAAAGATTGCTCCTTCTCTTCAGTGCAAGAAAATATTTCAGCTCCCTACAGCTGCTGACATTATAATGCTCAAATGTATTGCTCCCACTGTTGGTATGGCACTGATGCTATGAACACACAGACATCCTGGACCACATCCAGAGAAGGGCCACTTGACTACTAATCTGTTATTAATCTAGACACTCCAGCCTCTGGCTCACAGGCATGTTGTCTCATCTCTCTGTCTTTTCTGTTGTTACTATAACAACCTCTGTTTCTCAGAGCTACCTTGTTTCATACATTCGCTATTCAAACATCCCAACCCACTCATATTTCCATTCTCTCATCACCTTCTGTGTGTCCTATTTCTCCTGGCTCCTTACTAATCACTATTCTCAGTCCTTTTTATTCAGAGTCTTGGAATGCCTCTTTGGTGTCTTCTCCCTGCAGATGTTAACCTACAACGGTTTAAATAGAACATTAATGGTATCAAGCTTACTGGTCATGGATTCTGCTGATTGAGCAAACAGCAACAAAAAAAAAAAAAAAAAA
>NC_069006.1:6892402-6897940 GCF_001194135.2 Octopus bimaculoides | reverse complement strand
AAAGACAAAAACAAAACCTTTATCTTAGTCTGTGTTGTTTATTTACATCAGTGGTTCTCAAATGGGGTCCATATGGCCCTTGTGGGATCCATATGAGATTTTGTTGTTGAAAATTTACATGCAATGAATTGCTTGTACTTTTACAATACATAAAATATTTTAATTTTTATATAATTCCTAATGATATTTAATTACAAGAAAACAGGATTTTTTTTTAGAATACATTGAATGGCTATGGAGGTCCAGTTGATTAAAATAGAAATTAAAAGGGTCCATAGGCAAAAAGTGGTTGAGAACTGATTTACATCATAAATTCTCATTGCTGTAGCTGCTTCACCTTTACACATTAGCTTGTCTTTTTCTTATTACATACTCAGTTAATTTCTCCTCCATTTTTCTATGCAAGTTAACCATATATATCCTATGGACTATACTCAGATTATTTCTGTCTAGTCTAGAAACAAGATCTACATTCAGAGCCCAACTTCACAACTGTGCATGCTTCTTGTACATACTTCATTCAGTTTCCTACAGAAAATGAAACCCTTTGCTTAAATTGTTTATTTACCTATGTTGAAAATGTTCTGTTGAGGGATTGAAGAAACTGATTTGAGAGAAAATGATATGGGCCTCACAAGTTGAGGTGGCTGAGTTCCTTTCAAGCATTGGGTCTCACAGAGGCAAAGTGGCTGAGTTTCTTTCGAGTGTTGGGCCTCACAGAGGCAATGACCAAGACCTTTGGCATTATGTCATGCTTGTCAAGCTGGCAGAATCGTTAGCATGCCGGGCGAAATGCTGAGCAGTATTTTGTCCGCCGTTACGTTCTGAGTTCAAATTCTGCTGAGGTTGACTTTGCCTTTCATCCTTTTGGGGTTGATTAAATAAGTACCAGTTATGCACTGGGGGTCGATGTAATTGACTTAATCTCTTTGTCTGTCCTTGTTTGTCCTCTCTATATTTAGCCCTTTGTGGGCAATAAGGAAATAATTATGTCATGCTTGGGAGGAGGACCCATCAAGTTGAGCAGAATCACAGTTGTGGCAGATACTAGTGTCATGCAAATTGGCACCCGTGCTGGTGGCATGTTAATGCACCCTGGTGTTGTGCAAATGGTACCAGTACTGGTGGTACATAAAAGCACCCATTACATTCTCAGAGTGGTTGGCATTAGAAAGGGCATCCTGCCATAGAAAAACCATCCCAAATCAGGCTGGAGTCTGGTGCCAGCCCAGTTAAACCATCCAACCCATGCCAACATGGACAATGGACGTTAAATGATGATGATGATGGTGAGAGTTAGTTATGGATGGTAAAAGAAGATGAATATAGAATCATGATTGGCCTGGGGATTTTTCCATGTCAGAGGGCGTGACCAGCCACTGTTATTAGCTTTGAGTGTTTCAGCCTAGGAATCCACAGACAACATAGATTCTTCTTCAAGCAGCTGTAATTGAGGTGCATTTCACAATACTGCACCAGGAAACTCTGTCACTTGTTAGTTGTGGTAGATCCTTTACCAAAATGAATTTAGAATGCAACAACACAATGGTCAGAGTTCTTGAATGAACATTCTCATCTTCTGAGCCAATGTTAGTTCTCAATATGAACAATGGAATGTTCCTAAATCCTCACAGACAGTTCAACCCTGATGGAGACAAAGATGGTGCAGTCACATTCATCCAGTATAAAGCCCACATCTTCAACACAAAGTGTCAGTGTTTAACATCCATGTTCCATGCTGGAATGGGTTGGACTATTATAAATTTTATATTAATCATAATTTTAATGTAACATCTATCCATATGTCAATTATTTTTCGATAACTTATTTTTGTATTTGTATTTTACTTGATTTCAGTATTATGATATTTATTTTGTCATGGTGCAACTTCAGAGAGACCAATAAAAACCCCTTGGGAAATTAGTGATTAAAAACACCAGCTATTGCCTCTGTGTGTGCATGTGCGTATGCATGTGATATTCCTAGATATTGAAAAGTAATAGCAGCTGTATGCCTACAAAATAGCTCTTTCTGCATTAGTTTATTCATTTATTGCAGAAAGTTTCGACTAACTCTGCCCTTTTAATAAAGAAAATAAGTGAAACTTTGATTATAACTACACCAAACTTTGTTATTCATGTGAAAACTGCTCCTTTATTTCTTCACTTTGTGCACAAATTTTCAACATTAGACTTTAACATCTTTCTTTCAATTTTAAATAAGAAGATTTTACAACAGAAGAAAAGTAAATAAAACTTTATATAAAGTAGTAGTAATTAGAACTCAATTGTAGAAGATCTGTTGGCAAATTTCAATACAGCCAAATATAATGTAACTATAACCTTAAACATGACCAGACTGTTACTAGATTCATTGTTGTTCTTCCTTCCGAATCACATTTAGAATGTTGAAAGGAAAATTTGCCAACTGTTCATTATAACCTTCTTTCAGGCTTGTGCCAAGCAGGTGCATACCGTTATTGAACCAAAGAGATGCTTTCCACATTACAATTGATCTATAGCAACTAAAAGGCTATCATGTTTCTTTCCATCTGTTTGTGCCCTAACCTTAGGAAGAATGAAATTTCAGCTATTATCCCATAGCCTGTGCACCCTGAAAATAACAGATTAAGAGTTACATCTTTGTGGCTTCTCAGGAAAAGTAGAATTTTTTTTTTGTGTGTGTGTGTGTGTGTGTGTGTGTTTTGCTTGCTTCAGGAAGAGAATCTTGTGCCTATAGTCTTTTAAAACTCTTGCAGAGATTATTGCAGCTCATATTCTATTTTCATATTGCAATAACAGGTTGGAAAGAGGTCTTACGCTGATTCAATTTAAACCAAAAATGATTACATAGGTTATTTGGGTGAGATATGCTAAGGATTTTAGGTGATAGGGTTGATTCTATTTTCTATCATGCATTTTATGAACAATAGCATTATTGCTTATAGGTTTGCAATGGACCAGTCACTGGTTCATTACCATTTTTGTTGTGGAAGTCACAAGGGAGCATCCCTACATTTCAGGCAGAACTGAAAGATATTTTTTGTTTGACTAAATGCACCATTTTATCTGCTTTTTTCAAAGATGTGTGTATCTTTACCACTATATATATATATATATATTTGTGTGAGGTAAGCATAAGAGTTGAAAATTCTGGAAAATATTTCCTGCACAGTAGTCATTTGTTAAAACGGGTGATTAGGTGTATTGAAATTTACCAACAGATCTTCTCCACTTGTGTGTTATTTGAATATCTGTCTGATGGATTTCTAATAAGAGATTTATTACATGTTTCTCCTACATGTACAATTCTGAAATTCCTATTAGCAAATGAAACACGTGCAATGGTGAATAAATGATACCAAACATTTTTCCAATCTCCTGTTTTCATATGTATGCATGTGCATGCCTCCCCTCTCACACACACACTCAAGAAATGGACTTCTGCACAACAAATTTTACTCATAAGGTACTGGACAACTTGCGACCATGATAGAATCCATTTGCTGAAATTGCTATATGGTAGGATCAAACCTGGGGTTACATGGTTGTAAAGCAGTTTTCATAACCACTCAGCCATTCCTGTGTTCATGAGGGTTCAGACTTTTAAATAATATTACATCTCACAAATGAAACTTTGCAATATCAGGTTCCATTGAAATATGTTGTGCATGATCTATCCAATATGATAATATAGAAAAATATTAAACTGCTGAAAGTAGTATTGCTTCATAAACTTCACAGATCTCAGGTCTTTGGCATCATATAAAAATCCATCCATCCATCCATCCATCCATTAACTGGCACTATTCTTATTGATCTGACCAATGGAACAGCTTGCTCATGAAATTAATGTGCAAGTGACTGAGGACTCCATAGACATGCATACTCTTAACATATTTCCCAGAAAGATTCAGCATGACATAGAACGTGACAAGGCTGGACCCTTTGAAATACAAGATCAACTCATTTTTGTCAGCTGAGTGGACTGGAGCAACGTGAACTTAAGTGTCTTGCTCAAGGACACAACATGCTGCCAAGAATTGAACTCACAATCTTATGATGGTGAGCTGAATACCCGAACCACCGAATCACACCTTCATACATATATACATATCCTAGCCTAAAAAATCAACTAGTGTTAAAGAGACTATTTAGATGCAACAATAATTTGACACAGGGTGCCGTGAATAAATTGTTGTCTAAATTACACAAAAATGAAAATAACACTGACATCTCATTTTAACAGATATTTTTATCAAAATTACATTAGGTGCAAAATGCATGCTTGTTTATATTGGTAAGAGGGAGATAAATCCCTGCCATCTCCAGTGCCAAAACCACCAGATCACATGATTTCAACCTTCTTTGGTCTGATCAATGATGAACACTTGACCACTAGAGATAACTGACTCATCTCCCTACCAGCGATATATAGAAAAACAGTGCCAGATAAGGCACTGGTGTTGCAATTAGCCAGTGAGCTTGTTACAAAAGACATATAAGTGACAGACAGTATTAAGACTGAAAGGTAATAGTCATCCTCATTTGAAAATGAATGTTCTGTTGGAACAAACTATACTGCAGTAGATAGCAAGAGAGAAGCTCTCAGATTGGCTTTTGGTGCAAAATGCACTCTTGTTTATATCGCTAATAGGCAGATAAATCCTTCTCATCTCCAGTGCCAAGACCATCAGATCATGTGATTTTGACTTTCCTTGGTCTTATCAATGATGGATGCTTGACCACTAATAAAATAATATGATGGTTGATCGAGGAGAAATGTCAAACACCTTATAAGTGTCCAAAGTGTAAAAATTTACATATGTCTCCATAATTATGTTAAGTTTTACAAATTAATTCTTTTCAGGAAGCATTAGATTATACTTGTACAATTCTGGGTATAATGGACTGAATTTAATTCTAGCATTTTACCCACCAAAAAATATCTAGTGTCGCTTACTGGCGTCTATTTATCATCACCATTTCCTCCTTAAGTTCTTTTTATTTTCTTTTGTTTTTAATTAAAAGAAATCTATGTATTGCCATTTGTGTACAATAATGTCAATAGAATGATAACATCAGTTTATGATGAGGAGAATGAACATTCACAACTTGAACTTGGCTTGAATAGCATCAGTATTTCACTGTTGTTTACATTTGTTGCTGATATATATTGGCAATAGATATAAATATGCACACAGACATATCTATTTGTTTTTACATCTGTTTTTCCAATCCTGGCATGGCTTAGATGAAAATACATTATTGAGGCATTGTTTTACAGCTGGTTACCTTTTCTGTTATTAAACTTTACCTGTTATTATTATTTTTTTTTTAAGTCAGGGATCTCTAATTCCACCTGTCTTTGAATGCAAAGAGCCAGCAAACGATTTTTTAACAGAAAAATGTAGGTCAGTGTGTTTTTATGCAAAGCACACAAGATGTAAACATTCACACAGATGCATAGGTGCACAGACAGATGTGTGTGCACTCATGTATATATATATATATATATATATATATATATATATATATA
>NC_069006.1:6888593-6892392 GCF_001194135.2 Octopus bimaculoides | reverse complement strand
CACATGTGTTTTGTTTGGATGCTTTCAGGCAGTGATATTTTGTCCAGGGAAAGTCCCTTTAAAATGTAGTTGAAAAAACACTGCTTACTTCAAAAACACACACACACACACACACACACACACACACACACACATCAGGCTTTGTATAGTTTCCATCAGCCAGATTTACCCACAGTGCATGGGTGGCTACTTGCTTAAGGTGCTGTGCAGTGAGGCTGAATCTGAAATCATGTGGTCAAGTCATGAACTTCTTTACCACACAGCCATACCTGCACCTATTTATATATTAATTTGTCTATATATCTATCTACACACACACACACACCATATTAGCCAATCACTTTCTCTCTCTCTCTCTCTCTCTCTCTCTATCTTTGATGCATTGCATCAGATCACCTTTTTTCTGTATATATGAAATTGTTTGTCCTGTGTGGTGGCAATCAAATTTAAACTGAAATATGTGCCCATGGTTGTCCCTCATCTAAACAAAGATCAAAGTGTCCTTTTCTGTTAAGTGTATCAATTCAGCCAAGCATTTTTTAAATATTCTCTTTCTGAGTTGTTAAGCTTTTGTTTATTTTCTCTGTGAGTTAAGGAAATTTGAATGAATTAAAGATTTCTTATGTACAGCATTTAGTGCCACCTATTGAATTATAGATAACATAATGTACTAAAGTGTTCCCCCAAAGAACCATTGTGGATCTGCATCCAGGATACACTATGAACACCTACTGTAGAGGATAGAAATAGCCACAATGTCAAAACATGTGTAGAGAACACATAGTATAAACTGCATATTGTGTTTATCATGGAAATATTATTGTTTGTATAAGGTGGCAAACTGGCAGAATCTTTAACATACCAGAAAAAATGCTTAGCAGCATTTCATCCATCCTTATTATGATCTGGCTTTAAATTCCACTGACATTGACTTTGCCTTTCATTCTTTCGGGTTTGATAAAATAAGTACCAGTTGAACACCAGGTTGATGTAATCGACTTACCCCTCCCCTAAAATTGCTGGCTTTGAGCCAAAATTTGAAACTAATATTACTGTTTGTATATCTTGGATTTTCAGATACAGAGATATGTTAAATTACATCATCTTTTAATTACTGCGTGAAATGATAGCTGATTCCTCAGATAGAGTGCTTACCATAGGTTTCACTTCATTTGCTGAATTTGATTTTTTCCTTATATATTTATTCATACATGAGGGACTTCTGTACAGAGGCTACTGTAGAAAAGAAGAGACCCAAGCTCCTGCATAGCAGGATCCATCATACAGGGTTGTCTAACTCTCACAGCCTTGCCTGCAACTAACTTTTTTTTTATCATTTTATTTAGTCATAGTATTAAAAGCAAATGAAATTTCAAAAGCATACTTGTTATTCATTCATTCATTCATTTATTCATATATTTATTTGATTGATTATATAATTATAAATTCAGTGCTTTAATAAATCTCTCCTTTATTGTTTGGTTGGTGATTTGAAGCAAATTGCCATGTAGATGATTCCATCAAACATTACAGATGACTCTTTTGTCCAAAAACATTAAAAAAATACAAATTAGATTTAGCTTACTCCAAATCTCAAAGGTAAAACTAGGAATTCTAATAAGACAATGATAATATACGAAATAATACATTTTTAATATATAACCATCATCATTTAACATTCACTTTTCCATGCTTGTATGGGTTGGACAGAGTTTATTTGTGGCAGGCTTTTTGTGGATAGTTGCCCTTCTTGTTGCCAGCCTTCACCTGTTTCCAAACAAGGTGATATTTCCTTATGGCCAGAGGAAATATTACCTTGTCCAAATCCCATCTTTCATATTTTTGGAGTCAATAAAGTGTAATTCTAGAGTTGTGGACTGGTGAAAATATTTCAGCATCTAATGAAATATCTTGTGGTATTTGTTTGCATTCTGACTTCAAATTTTGCTGTAGCCTACTTGGGCCTTAGACTTAGTCCATTGTCTGGTTTAGCACCATCACATGATCTTTAAGCACCTTTAGTAGAATTTACTCTTGTCGAGGATACTCTCCTTCCACTAGTCTTGGAGGAACTTTAAAGTGTCAGGGGCACTAACTTCCCTTCTAACGAAAATAGTATACACAACAGGCACTCCATTGGTTATGGTGATGGTGGTTCTAGTTGAGCTGGGCAATGGAACAGCCTGCTTGTGAAATTAATGTGCAAGTGGCTGAGCACTCCGCAAACATGTACACACACACACACACGCACACACACACATACATGCACATACACACACACATGCACACACACACACACATGCACAAAATATATGATTGTTGTTTAAACTCCACATTTCTATGCTTGCATGTGTCAGACAGAATTCATTGAGATAGATTTCCTATGGATAGATGCCTTTCCTGTTGTCAACCCTCACTTATTTCCAAATAAGGTAATAGTTCTCCTTGACCAGACATAGTTTCAAAGAAGATTGGAAATGAATGACTCTGTATGATTGTGACACTTGCTTACAACTATCATGTAGTATCAATTTAAAGAGGCACACATTCACAAACGCATACATACATACATATGTGTGCGTGTATTTATACATAAGTGTGTGTATGTGTATATATACACACGTGTGTGTGTGTATATATATATGTGTGTGTATGTATATATATATATATATATATATATATATATATATATATATATATATAGATGAGAGATAGATATTCTCTGTGTAGAATGTAGTGCTCAAGAGATTTAAACTTAATCAGGTAGAGGAGTAAATGTAAGGATAAGCAAGTTAGGTAAGTCGATATACGAAAAATATTAAATACATTTAATACAAAAAAATGTGCATATGTTTATATAGAAAAATCTCCTGTCAACACCTCAAATATAAAATTTTTCACTGAAGATGGAGGCTGGTATTATCCAATGATGGAATCAATTCAATATCATTATTTTGGACCACCAAGCCCTCGGAAACAGCTGTTGAATTTGTAAAACCCCTTTAATTCCTGATATCATTTCTATTCTGTGTAAGTCGGACCTTTCTATATGTAAACACATGTACATTTTTTGTATTAAATATATTTAATAGTTTTTGTATATCAACTTGCCAAACTTTCTTATTTACTCCTATATATATATATGTATATATATATATATGTATATATATATGTATATATATATGTATGTATATATATATGTATGTATATATATATATATATATGTATGTATATATATATATATATATATAAAAATATATATGAAAAGAATTAAATACATAAAAAAGAAATTGCACTTTGTTTTTGAAGCTCCAGTAAAGCTATAACACAAGCTCACAACTATGAGTGCATTGCATCTCATAGTAGAAACTGTGTAAGCTAATGAAGTTCATGACGTAAGTTCTTATTCCTTTGTCATTTATTGGATTTTTTATTGCTGCTCTACTCAGCTGACACTTTGTTCTGAAGCATGGCCATAGTCAAATGACTGAAAAAAGTAAAAAGAAAAATAAACAAGACTATATATAGTTCTAATACCAGGTTATTAGTATCACTATACTTAAGTAAAATAATCATAATAATGATATCATCATCATCATCATCATCGTTTAACGTCCGCTTTCCATGCTAGCATGGGTTGGACGATTTGACTGAGGACTGGTGAAACCGGATGGCAACACCAGGCTCCAATCTAATTTGGCAGAGTTTCTACAGCTGGATGCCCTTCCTAACGCCAACCACTCAGAGAGTGTAGTGGGTGCTTTTACGTGTCACCCGCACGAAAACGGCCACGCTCGAA
>NC_069006.1:6877351-6888401 GCF_001194135.2 Octopus bimaculoides | reverse complement strand
ATATATATATGTATGTATATATATCGTGCTTCAGAAGACTTGTCAACCCAAGTGAGATCGTAGTCATGGTCGATGCCAGTGTTGTGTAACTGGCCCATTAAAAGTACCCTTCAATCGTTGGGTGATATGCTATGCTTGTGAAGACCTGTTGAACCAAGTGAATTTGTAGTCATGACTGATGCCAGTACCATCTGACTGGCACCCACGCCGGTGGCATGTAAAAAGTACCATTTGAGCATTGAGCTTCATGGAGGCAGAGATAGGTGACCAAGACCTTTGGCAATATACCATGCTTGAGTAGACCTGTGAAGCCAGGTAAAATCTTAGTCGTGGATGATTCCAGTGTCAGGTCAATGGCATCCATGCCTGTGGCATGTAAAAAGCACCCACTACACTCTCCAAGTGGTTGGCATTAGGAAGGGCATCCAGTCATAAAAACCTTGCCAAATCAGATCGGAACCTAGTGCAGCCTCTCAACTGATGATGATGATGATATTCTTTATCTCTATAAAATCATATCTTCAGCATTCTGCAAATGTTAATTATGCATAGTTGATTATTACAGAAAAAAAATGCACATATTTAAAATCTACTCTGATGCATTCTCCTTTTATTGTAATGGAACACACAGTATATTTATTACATATTTACATTTGTGAATGAATTATTTCAGCCATTTAAGTGCATAAAAACTGTTACATTCTCTTTCATTTATTTTTCAATAGAATTGTCTACTCTGACATATCAAAAAGCTTCCATACATGTCTGTGAGCTCGTCCGTGGCATAATTCTATGGCATCTGTTTGAAATCAGTTGAAAGTTACTTTAATGTTTAAAGTTGAATAGAACTAAGAAAAGATACAAAAGGAGAAAAAAAAAGAACAGTAAAAGACCCTCCCCGCATACATTCCACCATAGTTGTGTCGTTAAGAAGCTTGCTTTGTGATCATGTGGTTTCAGGTTCAGTCCCACTACACAACATTTTGGGCAAGTATCTTTTACTATAGCCTTGGGTTGACCAATGACTAGTGAGTGAATTTGGTGAATAGAACTGTCTGGAAGCCTGTCATATGTGTGTGTATGTGTGTGTGTGTGTGTGGGGGGTGCATTTGTCTGACACCACCACTTAACACTGATGCTGGTTTGTTGCTGTCCTTGTAATTCAGCAGTTTGACAAAAGAAATCAATAGTGTAACCAGCTGACTTTAAAATAAGTACTTGGAGTTGACTTGTTCATGTAAACCCTTTAAGGCAATGCCCCAGCATGCCCACAGACTAATGAACAATACACAATATTATTTTCAGTCGATAAAATGGAATTATGTGAGTGATTAGGTCGCAGAAGTATAAGCAAAAGTTTTTGGCACTTCATAATAAACCATACTGTTAAGAATTTGATTATTACCAATATGAGGTTGCTTTGTACCCTTCAAGTTAAAAGGTCCTTGCTGCTGTTCATTGCTTCTCTTTGTTCAAAGCATCTTTATATATCTTCAGAAAACATATTCTGACAGGTTATTGAAATGCTTTATATAGACATGGCTGAGTCTTCTACTACAGCCTTGGCCCAACCAAAGCCTTGTGAGTGGATTTGGTGGACAGAAACAGAAAGAAGTCCACCATATATGTGTGTATGTGTGTGTGTTTGTGTGTGTCTTTGTTTCTGTGTTTGTTCCCCACCAGATTTTGACATCCGGTGTTGGTGTGTTTATGTCCCTGTGGCATAGCAGTTTGGTAAAAGAAATTGATAGAATAAGTTCCAAGCTTAAAATAAAATAAGTACTGGGGTTGATTTGTTTGACTAAAAGTTTTCAAGGTAGCATCCTAGCATGGCCACAGTCTAATGACTGAAACAAGTAAGATATATATATATACACACACATACATATATCCCAACATTCATGACTTTGGGGTTCTTCCAGAAGATCTCTGGGGTAAAGTTACTAAATATGTGCAGAACTCAGAGATCAAAGAGCCTCTCCAAGTTGAACCACAACTTCTCTGCATTGAGAACTCACAATGCTGGTACTATGGACATGTGACTAGGGTGTCACATGAAAGAATTACAAGACTGATTCTTCAAGCCAATCTAACTAGCAGAACATCTAGGGGTAGATCAATGGTTGGATAATATCCATAGTCTCTGTTGGACATGCTTTGGAATCCAACCAGAAGGTCTAATGAAGGTTACTTCTGACAGGATCCTCTGAAGGAAATATCAGAGGACTCTGCCCCAATTACCCTCCCAGGGATAGTAGCAAAGATGGATGGATGGGTTTTATGTGAAGGTTCATGGCTTAGTGGTTAGGGAGTTGCACTCACAATTGCGAGATCGTGGGTTCAAGTCCCTGACTGGATGTTGTGTTGTGTTCTTGAGTAAAGCACTTCCTTTCACATTGCTCTGCGATCATTTCGACATCTGTCATGTGGCATCCAGTTGCACCTGTAGAGGTAATGTCGATTTGATGGAGGGGGTGAGCTTATGTCTACACAAACATTTGATCACTATAAACAAATCATCTGTGTGGTTGTTTGGTAAGAAATTGTTGAACCCTCATATGTCGTCTAATGATGGGAGAGTCCATTATTTTTTTTAATATATATATATATATATATATGTAAATAATATGTTACAATTATTCGGTAGCCATGATAAAACTCCGAGTTTACATAACATCGAGATCTCTTTCTTTCTTTTGTCGTCTTACCTTTCCTATCAATGTTAACATAGAGTGGTGAATAAATCAATATATCGAATTTGAAGTCTCTGTCTCTTTTGAATATGAAAATTTAAAAGTTAAAAACCTTATAATATAAATATAAACTGTGAGAACGACCCTTAAGGAATCTAGTTAATGATCCCCTAAGGTAAGTTCTTATGCTATATTGGTAACGGTTGCTACATCCTCTGGAAAATTATTATATATATATATATATTTCTATATATGCTGTTGCGTGTCTGTATTGTTGAGATGTAAACGCATGCATTGTTTATAGAGGACATAAATTTTTTTTATCTATTTCAAGAGGCCAGGGTAATGATTAAGTATGAGATTGTTTGCGTTGTTATATCTAGTACAGTACTATACTATCAAGTTGTTATTGAGGAATTTGTAGTGGGTAGTTTAGCTTAATCGGCAAAAGCATCGTCACGTGTAATGACGGGGATGTGAGTTCGAGTCCACAGCTAGTCACCTACACTTTTCTCTGCAAAATAGGGATAGTTTATCCTGTTCAGGCTATATTAGCATTATTCTGCGATTGAGAATTTAAAAAATCACTTTTTTATCTTCCATCTGTTTAATACTGTAGAAATTAGGGCCAGATACTTTTTGAATCAATGGGTTTGTGCATGTATTTGTAAACCTACTATTACAATTTATCAGTTATATTAAATATATCCATAGCAATTAGGTTCAAACTGTCAATTGTTACATATGCTAAGTAGAATTAGCTTAGATATTCGAATTTCTAGTAATTTTATTCACATCTAAATATGAAGAAATGAATAAATCAAATTAATTACACTTTGTTTACATTTACTGTTTAAATTTTTATCTGATTTTATATAAAAGTTTATTGTATATGATTTTACATTGTTATATTCCTATAACTTTAGTCATACAGTAAAAATAAAAATGAACGATTTATTTAGTTTCTTTCCTTCAGGAAATACTTCATATCTTTGTAGTTTCTTGATTTCTCATCAAATTTTATATCTCTTATAATTGTCCTTTTATGTCACTTAAAATTATCATTTAAAAAAAAAATTTTAAAAGAATTCCATGGTTTAAAATATACAATTGAATCTTTCTTTTTTCTGTCCAATCAATAGTTACTATCTTTCACTAATAAATAACTAATTACAGATAATTTTCTTGCTGGATTCCATTTTTTACCATTTTTTTTTTCTTTGTCAGGAAGTTTTTGTTCACCTTCTCAACCCTACTACAACATAGTTTTTTTTCTTTTTTATTCTTTTTTATTCTTTTTGCCATCTTTTTTTTTTCCTGATAATTTTCTTGACAATACAATTTAATTCACTCCTCCCACCCTCCCTCATACCAACCTACCATTAATTTCGTTATTGTCCTTACAAGATTGATTTGTTTGTACGTCACTTCCCTCCATTTTTTAATATTTTTTTTTCATATTTTACATTTTTTTTATTTCACAAATCAATTATATTTCTCTTAGCTATTGTAAACATTCTTTAAAAATCACGATAACTCTACAGTTGGTTTGAAATGTATAGTACGAGCAGAATTTCATTTGAATATAATGAAAGAAACTAAGATGTTGAAGAGAGGACTAAACTTTTTATACTAATTGTATTGTCAATATAATCTAGTGAATTGAATTTCATCTTGAAAAGAAACAAATTGAAAAAAAGAAAAAAATTAAATTAAATTAACAATTGAACTTTTCCTGCTGACTTTATTTCATTTTTTGTATTAAACTGTTTTCTTGAAACCAAGCATGTTATATGTGTGCTCACACACACGCACGCACACAAACACACACACACACAGTTCTAAAGTTAGGTTAGCTAAATTTAAAGTTTTAAAAACTAACAACATTTCGATGAACTTTTATTAATGAAATCATTCTAGTTCACTTAATGACTTATTATATAATACTTCTATTCAGATTGCCTTCTCTTTCTTTTGTCAACCACAGATCATAAAACTTAAACATTTTTTTTCGACTCAGAGATTGTCAAAACCAATATTAATTTATCAATTCTATAGCAATCACAACCTATTATTTTTTACTTGGTCTTGGTTTTATTTCTTTAAACAATTCCCCTCTTTTGTTTTGTTTTCACAGTCTTCATGCTATCAAACTTCTTTTATTGCCAGATGTCCTATTTAATGCCACCCAGTCAACTCTGATGTAAAAGAGGCATCTAATTTAATTAAAGTTATTTAGAAATGTGTGCCTGATGTGTGTAAGAATATGTACACACATCATTACACACACACACAAGAAAATTTGCGTTGTAACATTTTACTAAGCTTTTCTCGTCCACTTTAACATTACTAAAATTAGACTCAAATTTAAAGGTTGGGTAAAAAAATAACTTAATGTAGTTTATTCAACTTTTTGTCATGAACATCTAATGATATTTTTTTTCAGTTGTTTCAGTCATTGGGCTGTATGTCTTAAACAGTTTAGTTGGACAGATCAACCCCAGTTCTTATTCTAAGATTGTTTACCTATACTATTGATCCTTTTTTTTTGCCAAATCATTGAATTATAGAGACACAAATGAATCAACATTGGTTGTCAAGGAGTAGGTGACAAATACAAATGCACACACACACACACACACACACACACACACACACACACACACACACACACAGAGGTTTCCTCACAGTTTCCAACTACCAAATTCTCTCACAAGCCTGGAGCTATAGAGAAGACACTTGCTCCAAGTACTACAGGGCTGATACTGAAAACATGCGGTTGCTTCGAGAACTTCTTTATGACATAGCTATGCTTTATATATGATAATTTTATTGACTGTCACAATTCTTAAATTCTCAATTTTAACTTCTAGAAAACATTTTTTAAACCAAAATTTAGACATCAATAAGTTATTTGGGAGAGTGGGATCTAAATATTATAAATTACCAACAGACTATTATTTTTCCTGTAAAACTAACTCTGAACACTGCAAGAAATATTGTATCCCCAGCAACTGAAAAAATGTCAACTTCATTACCCTAACCACTCATACTTTTGCAATAACTACAACAATTTATCTCTGATAGGTTAATGGTTTCTAAGAGTCACAGCTGACTTTATTCTTGGCATACACTTGATATAATCTGCTTCACTTATCAACAAGAGGAGCAATAAAAAGGTACTTTGTTTTGTGCAGCGTAATTTAGTTATATTGGAGAACACTTTATCTGTATCAATACTTTTTCAGACTCTCTTTATAACTTTCTATAACTTGTGTGCCCCATTGTCCAGTTTAATGAACTAGATCTGGAGTTGGGTAGAGTTGTGTTCTGGCACATATCTTATTTGGTGTCTTTTTTTCAGTTCTAGACTACAATTTGGTTTCTTTTCCATTTTTGACCCCTCACTGTCAATGTAGAATATCCTGCAACTATCGTGATTCATTTATCTTTACCTGCAATTTGTTTGATAGGAGGATAAACCTGTCACAAGCTGTTTTATCGTCAAGAATTTATGACTTTACTAAACATGTGGTTAAAAATGAATCACTCTCTAACGTGCAAACTTTTCTATATCTATAATCTATTTTGGTTCTGATTTGAAGTTTTTCATAGGAAAAGCCTCCAGCCAACTGTGTAGAATATGTATTGCATAACTAGAACCCATACCAGATTACATTTATGTTTTATATTGTTCTTCTTTATTTATGTCTTTTATACAATTGCAAGTTTATGAAGGCTTATTTGTCACTTTATTACCTCAGATCAACTATAATGATAAATGGTAAGATTTATCTCCTCCTTAATTATTGAAATTTGGCAAGGATAATATAACTTGCATTTTAAAAGAATAAAAATGACGAGAGATGAAGGAGTAAGTTTGGATAATACAATTCTGTATTTCTGAGGTGAGGAATTTGTATATATGTATTAGTTGGTGTGGTGTCCTTGTCTTGGTTGTTACTTTTCCACTACTTTTGGATTTGAGAATTGTATTATTCAATCAGTATGGAGCCAGCATTAAGCATCATTGGTGCTTTATAAGCCTTTAACATTAATTCACTCTGACGCTGCCCACAGGCATAGTGTAGAGGAGAAAGGCACTAGTTAATGCAGCGCAATCACAAGACACCTAGAGAAAGCTGGAGCATACACAGATGAAACATAGTGAAAAAGTAGCCACCAAGATGACTTATACATAACACAGTAAGTTTGAACTTTTAGGAAAAGAGTTCATCAGAAATGAAATGACTCAAACATTCTGTTGCTAGTTCACAACTGTCTGATTGTGTGTATAGCTATATAGATATCTAAACCAATCTAAATCTAGTGCTTAAATGATGACACATTTTAGGCAAATCATTTTCAAACTCTGTAATATATTAACAATAAGTGATTACTTTTGACTTGGTTCTTTTTATTCTTTCCTTTATATTCTTGGAATAAGAAAAAAAACAAAAAAAAAACGAAAGAATGTTTGAAAATAGATTCTGTTGTTAGTCATTTTGAGTTGATTTGTTTCTAAATCATTTAAAACCATTTTTGTTCTTCGCAATGTTTATTTAAATATGCATTTTCAACTCAAAGTAAAATACATATTATAAATTTATTATATATTAGGAATATTCAGTGTAAGAGAAAAGAAAAAATAATTTACATTGAAAATAATTATCTTGAGAGGTGTGATAAATAGGTGGTGAGCATACATTCATCTTTAGAAACCAATGGCACACTGCTGCAGATATAATTTAAGCTCTTTCAAATTAGTCATTTTTTTCCCCTTTTTCATAAATTTGTGTAATTTCCATCTTTTTCTATTTACACAAGAATGATTGTTTTCCAGTTTTAAATACAAAACAATATTAAAATAATTCATCAGTCTGTTTATGCATATTTTAAGCCTGAAGTCTCTACAATATAACATCTATTTTAAATATGAACAGAAGAAGAGAAATAACATTCCTCACTGAAAATGTATTTCAACACAAAATATACAAATATTAAATAAATAGTTTAAAATGATTACATTTCAAGCTCATTGCTAATTACCTTGAAAATGTGTGTGATAGTGGTGGAGAAGCAACAATTGTAACTTGTGGGTTGCTGTAATAGGAAGCAATCCACACCTCAAAATATTGAGTTATCTTCAGATCAAATCCAAATTCTTGCCACAAAGTGAACTCTGAAGAGAGCATACAAGGGTTCAGCTGGTTGTGCTAAATCCTGATTTCAGCTTGTCAAGAACTTTGCATTTCAGTTTGATAATTGCTAAAATTATTATTATTGTATTGACAAATAGTTTATACTTTAATCCTATGATCGCCTTTCATTTGAGAAGTTGATATTGTGTTTTAATGTATCAGTATGTTAAAATTGAACATTTTTGAAAAAGACTTGCTGAAATTTATCTGGTCATTATTGAATGACTCTGGTGGTACACATATTTGAATAAAACCAGCAAATTCGACTGTTCACTTCTCCCAATTTTGTGAGAGGGAGAATATTAGAAAAACATGACACAAACTATTCACAACTACTTTGCATAGTAGTTGTGAATAGTTTGTGTCATGTTTTTCTAATATTCTAATTGACTATTCCCTCTCACAAAATTGGGAGGAGTGAACAGTCGAATTTGCTGGTTTTATTCAAATATGTGTACCACGCGCGCACACACACATGATAGGCTTCTACACAGTTTCTGTCCACTGAATTTCACTCAGATATATTAGTTAACATTGTAGAAATCACTCTCCCAAGGTGCTGTGCAATGGGATCAAACCCAGAACCATGTAGTTACAAAAAAAAAAAAAAGAATTCTTAACCACACAACCATTTCTCTGAGGGTGGTTCAAAATTTCAAAAGGATAAAAATAAAGTAGCAATGATAACTAAAGAAATAGTGTGCCCTCCCTGCTATACTTGCCTTGTATTGGGCACTGACAACTCATGTTACACCACTAATTCCTGGTTGCATTTTATAGGAAGTCAGGTAACCACATAGAAGCTCCTCTTTGACTCATCTGAAGAGCCTATTTCTCCCTATGATAGTAGATTTTGATATTTTAGTTTTACTATATTTTTTTCTTTCATTTTAATGTAAAATTTCTTCATTTTAATTCTCTCTTTCTAATGGAATGGAAAAGTCTTAGTCGTGTATTGTCAGAATCAACAGGGGCTGAAAGTTGAACAAAATGCCTTGTGGTATTTGATTACATTCCATCAAGTTCTCTATTCTGATCCCTCTCACATGAACATTGCCTTTCTTCTTTCTGAGGTAGATAAAAATGAATTCCATGCAGAAAGTATTGGGGTTGATAATCTTTTCAGTTGCTGTCACAGAATTTGTATTTTGTCAAAATATACCGATTTAGTTTTGTATGCTAATGATGAAAATGAAATTTATTTTTGCCACAAATTAACAAACAAAAAGTTTGCAGAAAAGACCTGAACTGATATAATTAGCTAAATTATTGAAGGTATTTCTCTAACATGATTGTGATCTTATGGTTAAAACCAATAAAAGGGAACTGCTGCAGTGTTTGTAGAATTTTTAAAAATATCCATTTATAACACAGATTGTCCTTAGATCAGTTTCAAACGTGGATATCTGACTGCATCTAGAATAAGACCGTCTTTTGTAATTTACAAATCCATTATTATTTATCTATGTTCTTTCAATGTTTTCCCTCCTTCAAATGACTTATGCTTTTGTAAATGCGCTTCTTCTTTGATATTTTTCATTCATCACACTTGTCTAACTTCCACTCCTCGTGTTCTGTATGACTTCATAAATCATATAACAAATATTTGTCTTACTCAATTTAGTCTAGGACAGCTCTATAGAATCATGGATTCTGTCTCATTCATGAAAAATGTTATTGAACAAGGCAAAAATATATAAAATGTCTAATTCTGATAATGAATCAGAAATGTATTGCTTTTGTTTAGGTTTGTCTGCAAAATGGTGGTGGCTGATGAGGACTTCTAAAATTCTTCAATTCCTCAGTGTCAACAACAAAAAAACTGTAAATCTAAGTAAATCATTCATAATAATTTCAACTTTTATTTTTACTTGTTGTGGTCATTGGACTGTGGCCATGCTGGGATACCACCTTGAGTTTAGTTGGACAAATCAACCTGGTATTTACTCCACTGGTCTTTTTTTTTTTTGCTGAACTGCTAAGTTATGGGTATGTAAACACACCAACACTGTCATACACACACACACACACACACACACACACACACACGATGGCCTTCTTTCAGTTCCCATTTATCAAGCTATTCACAAGGCTTTGGTTTGCTTGGAGCTATAGAAGACACTTGCCCAAGGTGCCATACAGTGGGACTGGACCCGGAACTGTATGGTTGGGAAGCAAACTTCTTACCACACACCCATGCCAGTGCCCATATAGATTTGTGCAACATCTCGATGATCCTGATCAACATGGGACCGAAAATGAAAAGATGACTTCAAATAGTATTTGTCACCAACTAGGTAAAATACTGATTTCTAACAAATTTCACCACCACCACTACCACCACTGCTGTTTCATGTCAACTCCTCCCTGCTGGCAGGATGTGGTTTTTAAGGCAGTATTTTATGGCTAGATGCACTTCCTGTTGCCAACCATTTTAGTCATTTATCACAATATAAGGCCATAAATTCTTTTGTGGGATTGAGTAGGTATGGTTAATTGAATTTATTCACTCTTTTTTAGTGGTTGTTTTTATTTCTGTATCTGTTTTATACCACGGTAGGTAAACAATGGTGTTGATCACAAATTTTAAACAAGACAATCACTGGTTCACTGCATTTCAAAGCTTTGTCTCGCAAAAAATACCACACAAGGTATTTTTGTTTGAAAGCACTTATTTTTCATTTTTGTTGACAATGTTTGCATCTTTTGCCATTTTTTTCTTTTTCCTTTTTCTTTCTTTCCTGTTCTTCCTGTCTTCCTGTCTTTCTTTCCTTTTTTCTCCTTGGAACAAAGCCTCTAAAAATTCACCACACACGTATGTGCATGCACCCGCACACACACACACACACATACACACAAATAACAAAAGAACATTCTCTTTCCAATTCATCTCTAGATTTTTTCAACTACTCACATATATATATAAAAGGCATAAATTTTCTGTAAAAATATCATTTCTGATGATTCTTTGAAAAGAGATAAAAGCAGTTAAATAATTATCTAAATTTCTGACTATCTCTCTTTTCTTAATATCTAAAATCTGTACATCACTTCAAACAATCTCTCTCTCTCTCTCTCCCACTCTCTCTCTCTCTCACTCTCTCTCTCTCTCACTCTCTCTCTCTCTCTCTCTCTCTCTCTCTCTCTCTCTCTCTC
>NC_069006.1:6873260-6877304 GCF_001194135.2 Octopus bimaculoides | reverse complement strand
CTCTCTCTCTCTCTCTCTCTCTCACTCTCACTCTCTCTCACTCTCACTCTCTCTCTCTCTCTCTCTCTCTCTATATATATATATATATAAGTTCAGTATAGATAACATAGGGTAATACTCAAGTTGATGGTAGTTTAAACTCCAATGTCTTCATCAATGGATGGTGTCTACTCTGCCCTTGAAAAGGGTACCAACTTACTTTCACAATTTCATCTGGACTTGGCGTTGGACGCACTCCTATGACAACATACACACATTACATATGAGTATGGTTATTATCATAAGGTATGGACATTTTGAAACAACTGTTGAGATAAGACTTTACATAATTTTTTCTTTATTTTGTGATTTGTATTTTATGTTGTATGTAAATGTATGTCTCAAGCTTCTCCCCCCCCTATATTACAAAATTCATGCACCTAATATATGGCGGCAGGCATTCTTTCATGTTCAATGTTTCACTGTGGTATTGAACCCAAAATCATGGAGTTAAGTAGTGGAATTCTCAACCACACAGTCATGCCTCTTCTGTTAACTGATGGTTTATAAATATCCATTACAAATTTTGAAAGCTTCTCCCTACTTTCCTTGATCCCTCTAACATCTTTATCCAGTTTTGCCATTGTCATTAACAGTTTTGTTCTGCAAACAAATCCGATAATAGGTTCATAATGTTTACAATGATTCAACTGGTTTGTAATCCACAAACACCAAGAACATATTTCAGTTTGGAAAAGATAGAAGCGTGAGGTGTGTAATAAATCTGTTAGTGTGTCTGTATGTGTATGTGATGACAATGAGGTTACTGCTGTTAGTTGTGGTGGTGGTGATGATGGTGATGGAGTCAGTTTTCCAGTTGCTCCTTCAAACAAGGATTTGTTGATTACGATAGGCTGCAAAATGCACAAACTAGTCAATTGTTAGCTGTTTTAAAGTTAGGTATGTTAATTGTTTTATTCTTATGATAAGAATTTTAGGTTAGATATCAGGGTCTATATTTCTGCCTAATATCTTAATATATATTTCTATTATATTCTCCTGTATGTTACAAATGTTATCTTACCAAAATTTAATGAAATGCCTGTTACAAATTTTGTAAGTGTCACACATAAAAATATACCAAACAATATTTTCTTTAAGAAACTGTACAAGACATGACTGTGGGGTAAGAAGTTTGCTTCCCAACTGCATGGTTCTGGGTTCAGTCCCATTACATGACACCTTGAGTAACTGTCTTCTGCTATAGCCTTTGGTCAACCAGAGCCTTGTGAGTGGATCTGGTAGAAGAAGCCTGTTTGTGTGTGTGTGTTTGTGTGTGTGTGTGTGTGTGTGTGTGTGTGTGTGTGTGTGTTCATGTCTGTATTTGTTCCCCACCACTTATTGACAACTGGTCTTGATGTGTTTATGTCCTTCATAATTTAGCAGTTTGGCAAAAGATACTGAGAGAATAAGTACCAAGCTTAAAATTAGTACTTGAGTCAATTTGTTTGACTAAAATTCTTCAAGGCAGAGCTCTAGCATGGCTGCTGTCTTATGACCAAAGCAAGTAAAAGAAAGAAATAAAAGAAAAAATTATACACAAAATTTGTGCACATTCACGTGTATATTTAAGTAGAAGCAACACTTCCATGCATAAGTGCATTTATTTAGAATAGTTTGGCAATACATTTTCATTATCATTTCACAATTCATTTTCATCATCCATGTAATCATTGTTGCTTTTTAAACGTTAATTATTATTTTTCTGTGATGGCATTGATTGGATAGACCTAATTAAAGCATCACTTCAAGCAGCTTGATCTTATATCTTTTCAAACGGGAGGTCAAAATTTATCAGATCTGATCTAATTAATTAATACACTGACTCTCAGACAAGTGAAACCCTATGCAGTCTCTTGACTTGCTTGAGATGATAGTCAAATTGACCAGAAATCACACCATTGTACAATGTAGTCTCTGACACACAAGATGATGGGATGGCTATAACTGGAATGTCTTTTATCATTGGTCTGCTTGATCAGAGCTGACCTTGGGCTAAACAGAACAACAACAATGACTAATTCAGTCTGATGTACCAGACTGTTGTATTACACCTTTATTTTAGTGTCTCAGCTGAATGTATCTGCCATTGTATTTCACTAAGCCCTTCTTAAATGTTTACACTACACTTTGAGCCCAAACTATATTCGTCACTCTTCAATAACAATATTTTCATTGAATATCCTATATTTTACATTCTTTTAGAAAGATTTTTATCAAAAGCTGTTTTATCAAAAGCAGTAAGAACTATTACACTTTAGTATTTTATTAGTTATCAGCTATTCATTATTGTTGTTGTTATTGTCAAACTATTGAAAAATTCTGATAAAATATCTTTTATCTGAAAGATCACTGGGAGACAAAACATGAAAAGTATATCGATTCCCATATTAAGCAATGAATATAGTATTTTATTGTTTCACTGCCAAACATAAGTTGTCATCAAATATTTTTTGTTATGTATACAGTTTTCTAGTCTTTTCAAAACAGACAATGAAAAAAATTTTTTTGTAGTCTTTCAAAATTATAAGTTATCAAAGTAATATACCTCCATATATGTGTTTTTTGTGTCATTAATTATTTGTTTATTATCTATGTACTTATTGTACTTATTTTGTTCATTACAGACAAACCTAATTCAGTTTGTTTTGTTCCTCATTTGACCCTTCAAGGTATTAATTACCAACAAAGTAGTTAACTGTTTCACATCTTTCTGTGATTTTTCTACTGTTACACCCTTTTTACTTTATCTGGACCTATATTTACACTTAATTGCTGCTTCAACCCTTTTTTCTTCTTCACAAATAACACCTGGGTGTATATGAATTACCATTTTTGTCAGATTATCTTAAGAGTTGGAAATTTTTTAATATTTACATCTAAACTACACTTTAAATGCTTTGATATTGGATTTTTATCAGGTGTTTTATTTCTGGATGTGTATATAATACTAGACTGAATTTGAACTCAAACTTTTATTTCTAAATTAAATGTGTAAGCACAGGCATGGTTGTGTGGTAAGAAGTTTGCTTCCCAACCTCATGGTTCCAGGTTCAGTCACACAGCACCTTGGGCAAGTGTAGCTACTGTAGTTTTGGGCTGACCAAAGCCTTACGAGTGGATTTGGCAGGTGGAAACTGAAAGATGCCCACCATATATGAATGTGTGTGTATTTGTGTCTGTTTTTCCCCTACCGCTGCTTGACAACTAGCATTGGTTTGTTTACATCCCCCATATCTTTGCAGTTTGGCAAAACAGACTGATATAATAAGTACCAAGCTTTAAAAAAGAAAATGTACAGGGGTTGATTCATTTGACAAAAAATTCTTCAGGGCAGAGCCCCAGCATGGCCAAAGTCTAATGACTAAAACAAGTAAAAGGTATGTACATGCATCAGTGTCCTAGTGGATAAGAATGTTACTACTCTCAGTTGGAATCTAATGCTGTACTATAGACCCTACTAGTAATAAGACCCCTGAAGGCAGTCAGATATCCAACTAATTGGAAAAGAGTGAAGATGTTAGTACCAAAAAAAAAAAAAAAAAATCATCTCTAAAAATACTTATTTTTTCGTGTAAACATCTATAATTTTTTGATATTTGCTTGATTTATTGGAGTAAATGTTTGCTAGCTATAATACAAATCGTTCAATCATAAAATGGAAGTTAATATTAATTTGTCTTTGGACATGACTAAACTTACAACCTTTTCATTCTTTTAATATTTTCAAAACATTAGCCTCTTAAATCCTATTTTTGCTAGGCTCATAGCGTGCAGAGTTTTTTTAGTTTCTGTTTATAGCTATTTTCATATTGCTGTAAACAGTGGCGATCTTGAAAAGACTCAATTACATACTACTGTATCTTCTATAAATCTGAGATCTCTTTAGATATTTTAGAAGTCCACCTTCCTATTGCATATATATATTTATTGTATATATATATGTGTGTGTGTGTGTGTATGTGTGTGTGTGTGTGTGTATTATAACTAGTAACAATATATATA
>NC_069006.1:6857842-6870628 GCF_001194135.2 Octopus bimaculoides | reverse complement strand
GCCGATTCCTATGGATCGCATAAATTGTAATTCTTCGAAACAGATGTCGGAATAAAGTATGCAACTATAACATGCGTTTTCTCCATTCCTTAAATTTTTAAATATACTCAAATACCCAAAATATCAAGGAGTTTCTGCCTCACCAACAGGAATTACACCACAGTTGTTTTGTGATCTTTGCTACCTTGGTTTCTATTAACCCATTTATTCTATCAGAATTATTATTTATTAGGATAGAATAAATACATATAATTATGTATATATATATATAATTATATATATATATATATATATATATATATACCATGACAACCTGCTTGCCTAGCCAGTGGATTGACTGGCACTCTGTTGGTTATGACAATGAGGGTTCCATTTGATTTGACTGGAACAACATGAAATAAAGTGGCTTACGCAAGGACACAATATGCTGCCCAGTTCAGGAATTGAACCAATGACATTAATGATCACGAGCCAAACATCTTAACCACAGCGCCATGCAGTTCACTGCTTCAGAGAATAACAACACTAAAATTGCTGGTGAAGGTTTGACATATTCTAAGATTATCTGCAATTATAACAGCCCATTGCCATTCACTGAATAATAAATCTTCATAACTTTGACTAGAACTATACTGTAATGGTCAAAAATGTTAAGAACAATGTTTCTGAAATAGCAATTATAGCATATATTTTTGGTAAGAAAATAAATTTGATGAAGATCAAATTACATTTTGTTATAGTTGTATACAATGGGTTTCCATTTCTGCTTTCTAGTTTCTAATTGGCATCTTTCATTTATATGCACACTCACTCACTCACTCCCCTCTCTCTCTCTCTCTCTCTCTTTCTCTCTCTCTCTCTCTCTCTCTCTCTCTCTCTCTCTCTCTCTCTCTCTCTCTCTCTCTCTCTCTCTCTCTATATATATATATATATATATATATATATATATACTAACACAAACATAAATGTGCAAACACACACATACATAAGTGCACAAACACACAGAGACACACACATTTAGATACAGTCATTGTATCAACTTACTACAAACATTTTATTAATTTGAAGAAAATTTTAAAATTACAGTAATGATTGATTAGAATTTGAAAGCTGAATTAGCAGTTATTGATCAATTAACTTGCAGGCTAGATAAGATTGATGGCACAAACACAAACACGCAACTGATACAACGTCATTTAGTCTTGCATTCTACTCATTTATGAGTGAAATTTTTATGATGTTTGTTAGTTAAAAATTAAGAACTCCACTGATTGATGCTTTTAATATCCAAGCAGTATCAATTGCTTTACAAAAGACCCTATTTGTTTCATCTTTTCTTATTAAGTATATGTAGCTTTAGAATTTTAATCGTTTTCATTTTGTTTATTACTATCATTATTACTGCTGTCATATTTATCATCCTTGCTATTCCAATCATTATTGGTATCACCATCATCATTAGTACTATGGTCATTGCTAGTATCATTATCACTGTGATCATTACGGTTATCATTATCATCATTACTATTATCATTACCATCATTTATTATCATTGCTATTATCATTATGGTTATCATCATTGCTATCAGAATAGTACAGTTTTCGTGAATCATTGTTTCATATATATAAATGTTTTAAATATTGTTTTTTTAAGCCAAAACAATGCAAGTTAAAAATATAGAAATACATTTCGATGCTTAATACTATTACCTAGTATTTCAGTATTTCAAGCTTATGACCCCTTCTTCAGGAAATCTACAGGGGAAAAAGGTGTTGATAGCCAATTTCTTTGCTCTGATCATTGCTATTACCACTATCATTACTATTATCTACTATGATCATTGCGTTTACTATTATCACTGTCAGTATTACTTTTATCATTAAGGCAGCAAGCTAACAGAATCATTAGTACACAGGGCAAAATGCTAAATGGTATTTCATCTGCCGCTACATTCTGAGTTCAAATTCCACTGAGGTCGACTTTGTTATTCATCGTTTTGGGGTTGATTAAATAAGTACCAGTTATGCACTGGAGTTGATGTAGTCGACTTAATCCCCACCCCAAGCTGCCCTTGTGGCAAAAATTTGAAATCATTATTACTATTATCATTAAGGTGTTGAGCTGGCAGAATAGTTAGCATGCCGGGCGAAATGCTTAGCGGTATTTCGTCTGCCGCTACGTTCTGAGTTCACATTCTGCCAAGGTCGACTTTGCCTTTCATCCTTTCGGGGTCGATAAATTAAGTACCAGTTGCGCACTGGGGTCGATGTAATCGACTTAATCCCTTTGTCTGTCCTTGTTTGTCCTCTCTATGTTTAGCCCCTTGTGGGCAATAAAGAAATAAGAATAGTTAGCATGCCAAGCAAAATGCTTAGTGGTATTTTGCCTGTCACCATGTTCTGAGTTCAAATTCTGTCGAGGTTGACTTCCTTTCATCCTTTTGGGATTGATAAATTAAGTATCAGTCAAGTACTGGGGTCAGTGTAATTGAGAAGTCCCCTCCCCCAAAATTACAGGCCTTGTGCCTTTAGTAGAGAGGATTATTACCATTATCATCAATGCTATTGTCACCGTTTTTGATTTTATAAACTCATAAGACCACAATCTGCTGTTTACAGTTCAAAATCTCTTTGAACAAATTGATTTCTTTTTATTCTGCACTTCTATTTGCAAAATCTAGCTTCAAAGTAAATTTTCTGTAGTCAGTAAAGCTCTTCAATAAAACAGCAACATTTCTTTCAACAAACCCCCTGCCCACTTTACAATGGGAGATTGCAGTTTTTTAAACTTTTCAGCATCATGCCCACATTTATATTCAGAGCTAGAGAATAAAAATTTGATCAAATAAAAGTATTTACCTGCTATTTTTGTGCCTTCGATATGTCAGTCGAGCCAGAGTAGACTAAGGCTACACAATAACAACAATTTTGATTTGTGGTCAATTAGATTCACTCCAACCAGAGTTTGTGAATGTTGCTATAAATTTATGCCATTCTTTTCAGCAACTTTTAGTCATTTTACATTATCAAAACCACAGAAACAGTATTATCATGAGACAGTGAAAGTTCAATTTATATTACAATTGTGTTGAAGAGAAAAAGCCTGTATTTTAAAGTTATTTACCATTTTTCATATCTATTCTATCTATATTTTCACTAGTAACATATTAGGTTTGTTTTTATTAAACTTCTTTCATCTCTGAGAGATTTCTTTTAACATTTTTGATAGTTTCCATTAAAAAAAAACAATAACAGCAGTTCTTTAGTATTTTTTTTTTCTTGATCTAGAGCCATTTACTATTTCGATAGCTATGATATGCCAGTTATGTTAACTACATCATATTGTTTTTCACCCAGTTTTACGATATATATTCTTGTTGTTAGAGTTGTAGCGGTTGTTTTTGTTTCTAAATTCACACACGCTTGTTTTCAAAGATTTTTTATCTGGTGTAATTCTGAGAAAGAAACACATACAAAGTAGATTAATCTATTATTAATCAATATGGTCTAAACACCGTGGTTGATCTTATGGATTCCCAATTATCCTCTTAGCCTTTTGAATAGTTTTATTGACATGTGCCACTTTAAGATAATAATGTACGCTACTGCTCACTTGATAGACTTTAGAGAAAGAAGAAATATTTTCTTATGTATGTATATTTAATATGTGAACATTGTAAGAAAACAATCTTGTAAATTTGTAACAACAAATAAAATATGTTCATTTTGTATTCCATTTGATGTGCAAGTACAGATCTCTAGTTTCTGATGTCTTCTGTTCATATTTCTAGTGATTTAGAGTTTGTAGCTTTCTGTTTTCTGAACACATAAAAATGTAAGCTTGTAGTCTTAATCAGAATTAACTATTTATTTCCTGAACAGTTAATGTTTTTGCCAAGAACTTGTAATATCATGTTGAGTCTGACCCCAATATGTGCAAATATCAGTTCATTTAATTGTAATTGTTACCATGTTTAACCCTTTAGCATTCAGATTGCTCTGTCAAATCTTATGCTATTTAATTACATTGTTTTGAATTAATCATGCAATATCTTGCAGCTTTGAGGATTTAATGATGGGATTGTTTATTTTTAGAATAACACTGTTGGGTAGGTGTGAGAGGCTGGATCTAGCTGGTTTGAACACAATACAGGTAGAATATTTGGGCTGGATATGGCCAGTTGAAATGCTAAAGAGTTAAGGCAGTGAGCTAGCAGGACCATTAATGTATTGGACAAAATGCTCAGCAGACTTTTTTTTGGCTCTTTACACTCTAAGTTTTTTGCTGACATTGACTTTGCCTTTCATCCTTTTGGGGGGTCAGTAAAACTGGTACCAGTTGAGCACTGGGGTTGATGTAATCAACTGAACCCTCCCTCTGAAATTGCTGGCCTTATGCCAGAATTTGAAACCATTATTTTTCACATTTGTTTGAAATGATTGGGAAATTTAAGTGTTCATTTACCAAATTGAGCTCTGAATAATTCAAAGGTTGCTAACCCTTTCATGACCATATTCCTGTTGAAATACACTGCCTTTGTTTCAATTAATTTTGAAAATAAAGAATCCAATAAAATCACTTTGCAGTTATTAAGCTGGATTTTGAAACATAGATTAACATGAAACTTTAAAAGAAGGTTTTAATTTAAATCGCTTTAAAACAAGAAGTTTTATCATAGAACTAAAAGTGGTGTCAGGCCAGTGGTATCAAGAGGGAGGGTTAATGGTAGTCTTATAAACATAATGTATTTGATATCTCCATCCTTGCTTCTATAGAAATTTACAGTTTGCAGGTGTTTCAAACAATCAGATGAATTTTTTTTTCTCTCCAATTTTCCTGCAGTTTAAAGTTGTGAAAATGTGTCAGCCTCTGAAGAACTATAGTATTAGAAAAGTGTACAAATTATAGTTGCAAACTTAAAATTATTGACTTAAATAAAATATTATGTTCAATTTTTATACAGATTTTTATTACATACATTAACAATTTACATAACAAAGAGTAAATAATGTATAGAGGTTTCATATAATTGCTATTAATATCGTCTAAAAAAAAATCTTAATCAGTTAAAAAATGAAAGGTAAGTAAAAAAAATGTAAGCACTGCTTTCAGTTTCAATGATAACTAAAAATGCGAATAAGAAGCAAAAATAGACTGAGAAAGTTTTCATTCTATTTAAAAATTTTTTATTATTATTTTATTAAATCTGTTTCATAAGTTTATTAATTTTGCTTCGGTTGTAATGTGAACCTTCCAAACAGTTTGTTGAATTATATAAAAGCTTACTATTTCTAAGAACAATAATGTTTTACCTTCTACAGTTATGTGTCTGGTGAAATATTGTATTGTTTAGCGATCTGTAACGGAAAAATTAGTAATTGTTCTGAATAAAGTCAGATCTTTCCGACAGCTATAACCATAAATTTGAGCCATTTGGTTTCAATAATACATCATTATGGAAAGATATTAAGTACAAATTAGTGACTTGACTTTATTGGATGAAAGAAATAATGGTAATGTCTTTCAATTGAGTTTATTTTTGAGTGTGTGTGTGTGTGTGTGTTTGCAAAAGACAAATTTATTTAAAAAAAAAAAACCTTATAAAATGGTATTTACGAAATAATTTTATGTAAAGAAAGCAGCAGACTACATTATTTTCTCTCTTACACCTTCCTTCCTTTTCACATTCTCTAACAAGTAAATGATGCTGCAGTAAATTGTCTCTAAAAGAGAACAGGCATGGCCATGTGGTAAAGAGGTTAGCTTTGCAATGATGTGGTTCAGAGTTAAAACCCACAGCATGGTAGTTTGGAAAGATGTTTCCTTGCCTAACCTCAGATTGACCAATGACTTGTGAATGAATTTGGTGGATGGAAACTAATGGAGAAACCCTATAATTTGTGTGTGTACAAACAGCAATTTATATATATACATCATCATTTAACATTCACTTTTCCATGCTTTCATGGGTCATTCAGAATTTGTCAAAGCAAATCATTATGGTGTATACATATACATATATTTGTATTTATATATATAAGTAATTATTCAGACTTTGGGTATATGTCTATTAGTATGCCGATTAAAGCACTTTCACTGTTTGGGCTACCTGATGTCATCCACAGTTACAGTATAATTTCCACTAGATCTACATCAAGAATTCCACAGTGTTCATTTGGTTTATAATTGAGGGACAGCTGCAGGATGGGTTGAAATGATTGTCACATTAAAGATTCATACCAAATTCATTTTCTGTTTCCCTCATCAATCATAAACCAAATGAACACTGGGGAATTCCTGATGTAGATCTAGTGGAAATTATACCGTAACTGTGGATGACATCAGGTAGCCCAAACGGTGAAAGTGCTTTAATCGGCATACTAATAGACATATACCCGAAGTCTGAATAATTAACTTATATATATATAAATACAAATATATGCATATGTATACACCATAATGATTTGCTTCAACAAATTCTGAATGACCCATGAAAGCATGGAAAAGTGAACGTTAAATGATGATGATATATATGTTACAAGTGCAGGCATAGCAGCGTTATTAAAAAGTTTGTTTCTCAGCCATGTTGGTTTCAGTTTCAGTCCCCTTGCGTGACACATTAGGCAAGTTTTGTGAGTTTCATTGAGAGAAATCGTAGAAAAGCCTATAGTGTACAAATGTGCATACATGTATGTGTGTGTGTGTGCGTGTGTCTGCATGTGTATACACATACACATACACACACACACGTACTTTATTTGTGGATTAACAAGGCAGCTGATGGTTTGATGTAGAAGAGATCTCCACAGTTATTCTAGTGAACCACTTGGGAATGTTGGTACTTATCTCCAGTTGGGATGAGAATGCACAAGATTATGCAAGACTATACGGGATTTCCAAATAAATACACAGATCAGGGTAGGTAATTTATAAGAATATATTAATTGGCCCTGAATTTTTGCAAGAATTTGCATTCATCATAGATTAGTTAATTCCTTAATTATCTTATGTGAAAACACTCGTGCACACCCATATATATGTGGTGTGTGTGTGTGTGTGTGTGTAAACACGCATATCCAAAACTTATTCAGGTTGGATAGATGACAAAGTGGGTGAGGTTGAGGATCATGCTTGAAACATTGAAGTATGAATTGTTGCTTCTGCATGTATTGATGGTGGATGGGTAGACCCTCTGTCAGTGTAGGAGGTATCCTCAGTTTACGGAAGGATTTGAATTTTCCTGTGCTAAGATCCATATTAATGTTTTGGAAATTAACTTCTTTAAAGTTAATGCTAAGTTTAGATTGAGTTCACTAAATATTTTGCAAAGTTTCTTTCTTATTTTATTCATATTGTGTCTGCTTTTGTTATGTACTACTCCTAGACTGTCATCCCTGTATAACCTTATGTCAGCTTCTGTTTCATTGTTTAGGATATAAAGGCTAACCAGATCCACTATCTCAGCTCCATCATGGATCCCTATAGCAACATCAAATAGCTCATCTCCACTCTTTTTAGTATTATTATGAAAGAGCTATGGCTACCTTGCATTCATTATAATGTCTATATTGTTGTTAGTGACCATTGTAAAGTATAATTTATTAATCTTGAATGACTTTTGGAGCAGGCTTTTGGAGATCAAGGGGTAAATTCCATAAGTTTAATTTTCTTAAACCACTGAATGGTTGCTCTGCTACATATCCATTGAGGAGGCTCTGATATGTCATATGACATTTTCTAGTATAGATTTTCTAAAAATGCCTATATTGCTTTTCATCAATCTACAACTAGAGTTTTACATAAAATTGTCTTTATGGTCCTTCAAGGTTACAAAAGGTTTTCACAAGATGAGTCATTGCACTCTATTGTTGATGTCAAGTTTCATGGCTACATTTCTGTGCCTTGTTGTTGATTAAACTATGTCATAAGATCCATTTTTTGTATATGTTTTAGCTGTGTTATCAATTAGAAGTTGATGTATGCATTTTTTGTTTTATATGCTTTTATAAATGTGTTTGGAGAGTTCTTAAAAGGTTCAAGACATGTTTGTAATTTATGCTGGTAGTTATTGGAAGCTATTAGAGCTAAGGTTGAATTTAACATTTTTATCTAATCTCATGAGGTCATCTTCAAACCTATCTAAATCTTCAATATGTGGTGGATTTTGGTTAGACCTGAAACTGTAACTGCCTTCTGAATGAAGGTTTGTACCTTTATGAAAGAAATAGGCTTTCCATTTCATTCTCTTCAGGACATTTTCTTTCTTATCAATAAGATGCCTGATGTAGATTTCCATGGTGGAAGAGGAATTTTCTTCAGAGATGTTTTCTCTTCATGTTTTTATATGGTTTGTTTTGAGTCTATGTTCATATTTAGTGCTTGTGTGATATTTAAGAATGCTGGAAGTGCTGCTACACTAGTATCAAACAGGGAGAATGAGTGCTCAACACCTTTGCTCACACCCATACTTACAAGCACATGTGCATATGTATATATGTACATACATTGTCAGATGAAGTGTCAATTCTGAAAGATCACTGTCCTCTTATCCCCCCACTAGTAGACTTCATGAAAATCATCAACCACAGTATGTGACATGTTGTGCTGACACAGACTGCTGCCATTTTGCTAGGATTCTGCTTTTGTCAACCAGATTTAGTCAGTTTGTTTCTTATCACTAGTCCTCTACTGTGTTCTAAAACATTCCCAGCTAACTTACCTTTTTTAAAGACCTTAATAAACTCCATGACACAGAAGTGCCATTTACTCTATATATCTTTTTATTCCTGTTTAATGGAGTCTTTGATTTTTGTTAAATTCCCAGTCAGAACTGTTTGACTTAAATTGTTTATTTTGTTGGAAAGGAATGTCTCTCACGACTTCTCATAGACGATAAGTCTGAAAAAGATTTATGCTTATAAAAGAAATTAGATTTTGTACACATCAATCATCTGGCAAATAAATTATACAATCTTTTCAGAGACACTTAAGGTCAGATAGGTGTGACCTTATTTCAAATAGCAATGATTGATGTCAGTTTATTTAATCTTGTATATTATAGATACTTGCTTGACTCTTCTTAAGAAAATTTCAAATAGCTATGGCATGAATAAAGGGAAGCGTGTCTCGGATTTTACATTATTGTAGCACCATAACAACATGTGTTAGTAGAATTTAGAATGGAGATGGTAGGAGGATCAGGTGAGTGCTTCTCGGAGTTTGACTGAGTGTGTATGAAATGGTTTTGCTGAATGTGCTTTCTTATAGAGTAGTTTCTCTGTGTTTGTAGAGGTTTCACTACATTTGTGCATGTGTGTGTGTGTGCATGTGTGAATGGTGCAAGCACTGAGTAATGTAGAGTTTGCTGTGCAGTTTTGATTCCAAGTTAAAATAAATCTAGAGATTCAACCTAAGATTTTGACCCTTCAAAAAGGCTTCGTAAATATCCTTTGGTTTTTGGGTGTTTCAGAGGGTTTCATTTCTAAGTTGAGTGTCAAGGAGATGGCAGTCTTGTGAAATGTATCCCTCTATAACACTTAGACATCTAAAGATACAACATAAGAAAAGTGAAATCTTTCAGCTGATACTTGAAACTGGGTTGTGGGTATCTTTGGCATACTAGAACTTACACAGAAACACACACGACACACAGTAGGAGCAAATCTGATATTACTACTTGTGACTGATTCCACTAAACATGGGTTTCTCATTTATTAATGTCAGTGATTTACTGATGCCACTATTGCAAGAAGGTGAAAGTATTACTTATTCTTGAGAACACCTGTAATAGATTTATTTACTCACATCAAATAGAATAAGTGTTTCTTTTTTTCTTTTTTGCTTGCAATCTAATTTTTCTATTTCTGTTTATTTGTTAATTTATATTCTGAATGAAACTCATTGACCTAAAGCTCTTAAATACTGTGAGAGTTCTTTTATCTGATTACATCTTTACACAGGGTATTGAAAAATGATAGTGTAAATTACGAAATTGACAAGTTAGGATGATGCTACATTTCTAACTTATCATTTCTTCTGACACCACATTTAGTTTAACTGACAGAGCTGTAGCTCATCACTATAAATATAGCATTACCTTCATGCTCATAATTATCAACAACAGGAATATCATCATCAACAGCATTAGCAATTTCGGAACTCTCATCTTCCAGTGAATGTGCTTCCTATTTAGTTGCTTGATCTGTTTAAGATAACAGCCACCAAGATGACCGGAACTGATAGTGTAACTGTTATTATCTGCAGACACAGCAACTCTAGGCTGGTTCATGTTTTTCTCCATGTATATCTATTCCAATTAATGGAAATGTGTGACAATGTCTTATTCCCAAGGACAGCAACTTCTCCCAACCTGACAACTACTGACCTATTTCCCTCACCTTCATCATCCCAAATGTGATAGATAGTTGTAACCAACTCGTGTTGTCATCTATAGCTCTTCACCCTCATCAGTGACCACCAACTTAGATCTCTGTTGAACACCAACAGAGATCTACTTCCTGATGTCATTGGCCTGTGGCCTCTAAAACACAACAATCGCATCTTGTTAGTCTTGATGTTAGCAAATCATAGACCACCTGCTAAAGCTGCCCCATGTCTTGGATTATGCTTCATGGAGATAACACTACTTCCTTATAGCATGAATTTGTAGGGCCTTCTCTGACCCACACTCAAATATGCTTCAATGTCTGCTGAAGACTTCCCCATTCTTCTTTCATTAATGCTTTTTTTTTTTTTAATTCTGTCAATTCTTATTTATGGATAATATCACTCTTCACTTGATATCCTTTAACTTAGACATTATCCATTCATAGCTCAAACACATCACACTAGACATGCACTTCTTTGAATAGATACATTATCATTAAGCATCCACTTTTCCATGCTTGCATAGATCAGATGGAATTTGTTCAGACAGATTTCCTATGGCTGGATACCCTTCATATTGACAACCCTCACCTATTTCCAAGCTAACTGATATTTCCCTGAAGCTTGATATGTTTTCACAGAAGACTGGAAATGAACAATCTTGTTTGTATGGCAGTGATTCTCATTTACATCTATCATGTGATGTCTAGACAATGGTATGCACCAAACCACATACACATGTATATATCTATTTATCTGTCTATATATATATATGTGTGTGTGTGTAAAGAAAGTCAGGGGATATGAGATGAATATATTTATTTTAGCAGTTGATATCCATAAGATTATGATCATTATGCAACCAACATCATGAAAAAATAATTTATATCTTAGTGTATAATAAATTATTTTACATGTCTGTATTAGTGTATATATAGTACTATTGTACAAATTCAAGGTTATACCATTAAAAAAGGTTAGCTCTTCTGATTATAGAATATCATGGTTTCATCCATTCTTCAACTCAGTGTACACATACAGTCTGCAGTCTGTTGTGGCATGATTTATATGACTGGATGCCCTTCCTAATTCCAACCACTTTACAGGGTGTACTGGGTGTTTTTTTTGTGTCACCAGCATGGATGCATTTATGCAACACAGCATGAGTGCATCTTATGTGGTATCAGCACCTGCAAAAGACAAGCCTGTATGTATGGATGACAGTGATTTTACTTAGCTTGATATGTCTTATCAAGTACAGCAAATTGCCTCAACTCCTGGTCCTTTGTCATTTCCTCAGTGAGGCCCAATGTCCAAAGATCCTTTCTCACTATTTTGTCCCATGTCTTCCTGGTTCTACCCTTTCCACAGGTTCCCTCCACAGTTAGAGCTTTGTACTTTTTTATGCAGCTGTTCTCATCCATATGCATCACATGACCAAACTAGTGCAGTCGTCCCACCTCCTCTCATCCATGCTGCATCTCACCACACAAACCTTGAATTAGATTTTTTTGCCCAAACCTTTTCCCTGAAGACTGTAGTTTTCTAGAACTCTTTCTTTGTTCATATTTTCCCAGCAGATATTATCACACACAAGTTGATTAAATGCTATTGACCTCGTTAAAGTTGTGTAGGACTGGAGGGACTTAAAGCAATATCCTTCCTCATTAAATTCAATTGTTGTTGGTGAGATCAGAAAAAAATTGGAGCAAAACATCGAAAATAGCATTTCCAAAGAACCTCTTATACCCAGTTTTCCTCTTAAATCATTTACACTTTGTCATGCATGCACACAGACATTACCCATCCAACAAAGTATGCTAGCTTCATTTCTTTCAAACTTTTGAAAGCCCTCTGTAGTCAAAGCCTATGTTTCACTGCCATGTAACATAGCTTTATGTATACAGGAATCATACAATCTGCCTTTCACTCTAAGGGAGAGATCCTTAATTACCAACAAAGGTAAAAGCTCTCTGAACTTTGCCCAGCATGATGGTTGTAAGTGAACATCACCATCGTACAAGCAATGTTGTTCATTTGCAGTCTTCCATGAAAAACACATCTGGCCATGGTGAAATATTACCTTGCTTGGAAGCATGTAAAGTTTTCTATAGGAAGGGCATCTGACTGTAGAAAAACCTGCCTCAACAAATACCATTTGACTCATGCAAGCATGAAAATGTAAACATTAAATTATAATTGTGATGATAACTTGCATATACCTGGGTCAGCTTACATACTACAAATGCACATTTCATAAACAACATTCAAACACAGTTATGTGACTGATAGGAAAAACTCGACCACCAAGAGAGAGAGAGAGAGAGAAAGAGAGGGAGGGAGAGAGAGAGAGAGAGAGAGGGAGGAAGGGAGAGAGAGAGGAGGGAGAGAGAGAGGGA
>NC_069006.1:6848770-6857832 GCF_001194135.2 Octopus bimaculoides | reverse complement strand
AAAGAGAGGGAGGGAGAGAGAGAGAGAGAGAGAGGGAGGAAGGGAGAGAGAGAGGAGGGAGAGAGAGAGGGAGGGAGGGAGAGAGAGATACACACTTTCTCTCTTTCTCTCTCCGCTGGTTGTATCCTCCATTTATCTTTTCTATGATTGCTAAAAAAATGTTACTGCTCCTCTAAATTAGCAAACTATATCACCTCGTCCCAAACTTATTTGATGCACCTCCTCTCATCCATGCTGCATCTCACCACACAAACCTTGAATTAGATTTTTTTGCCCAAACCTTTTCCCTGAAGACTGTAGTTTTCTAGAACTCTTTCTTTGTTCATATTTTCCCAGCAGATATTATCACACACAAGTTGATTAAATGCTATTGACCTCGTTAAAGTTGTGTAGGACTGGAGGGACTTAAAGCAATATCCTTCCTCATTAAATTCAATTGTTGTTGGTGAGATCAGAAAAAAATTGGAGCAAAACATCGAAAATAGCATTTCCAAAGAACCTTGCCATATAAATTTGTGGCAAGAAAGACTGGTAAATATCCCATGAAAATGAACATGTTGAGAATGAAGATGGATCATGTCAAAGAGTTCAGTCCACATGAAGGAAGTGGAAATGTCTTGACGCCACATTGGATTTGACCCAACCAAAGTAGAATGGGAGAAATATGTTAATCCCTGTCTACAACTGGTGAAAGTCCAAACCATGACTTACCTTTTGGTTTGCCCATTCACTATATTAAATTCCTGTAAGGTGCCAAGCTGGCAGAATCATTAGCATGCTGGCAAAATGCTTAGAGGTATTTTGTCTGTCCTTACGTTCTGAGCTCAAATCACACTGAGGTCAGCTTTGTCTTTTGTCCTTTCAGGATCAAGAAAATAATCGATTTACTCCCTCCCCTGAACTTTCTGGCCTTGTGCCAAAATTTGAAACTAGTTCTCTTGTTGATTGGATGATTTTAGAAATAACATTAAGAATGCACAATATTATGAGGGAAAAGTGGAAAAATTTGATATGAACATAAAGTAGAGGCATGGTTGCATGGATATCGAGTTCACTTCATAATGATGGGGTTTCAGATTCTATCTCACAGCATGACATGTTGGGCAAATGTCTTCTACTACAGCCTTGAGCTGACCAGTACTTTGTGAATGAAATTGGTAGATGGAAACTGTATGGAAGTCTATCATAAATATATATATATTTATGTGTGTGTGTGTGTGTTTCTACATCTGTATTTTCATATACCACCATCTGAGTGAAAATGTGATGTCATGTTTCCATTCCATGCAAAAAAAATGTCCTTAGCTCAGCACCTTTGAAGACCAGTGGAATAAAAAGTCCTTTACCTGAAAAATAATTAAGGTTAGTGACAAGAAGGACACCTGGCCATAAAACACTGTCTTAAAATGTCTCCCCACAAAACATGTTAACATAGAAAATCAGATGCAAGACAAACAAGCAAATGAACAAAATAATAATTAGTAAGGCAATATGGTTACAAGTAGAATGTTCATTATAAAGCCATTCCCAAGCAATAAGTTGTATGTGATGTGACTAGAATGCTCTTTATAAAGCAATTCTAAAGCAACAGGCTTTTAGGTGGAACTGGATTTTGAGGTTACATCTCTACATCTGATTAGCCATATGGTTATTCAACTACAAAAACATCAACCCCAATCATCATTTAGCAACTTGAAAGTCAAAGATATTTTATTGAGTCATTAATATTGCGATAAATACAGATGAAATAAAATTGAAAGATCTTTGGATTGTGTGTGTGTGTGTGTGTATAATTAATTTACTGTGAAACATTAATGAAGTTTTCTAATGGCAATCCAATACTTGCAGACATAATGACTATTTTAGTTTTATTTCAATAATTTTATCTCTGGAGACATTTCCATATGAAACTATTCCTTTTTATGAATTAATCTATCATTGGGTTAGAGAGTCCAATGCAGGCAATATTTTCACAGTTGGATGGTAACCTAACTGTGTTTTTACTCTGTTGTATTACCATTAAGGTGGAATTGTTGGCAGCATTCATTGTGGCTTGTTTCTGTTCAATTCATTAAACAACTATCCCTTTTAATTATTTTGTCTTCAACATTGTTCTGTCCTATTTAACTCTTCTCTGTTATATAACCTAGTACATATTTATTTATCAATCCACAATTCTTACCATATCATATTACATTTTAATTTTGCCTTGAACTTGAAATATTTGCTAATTGTTTTCCTTTTATATGGTAGATTTTATAATTAGGATATCATTCACAGCTTCCTAGGAACAACAACACAGTGTATTGTATTTAATGTTCAATGGAAATTCAGATTTTTCTTTTTTCTTTTTTGCAAAGACATTTAGAATAAACTCTCCTAAAAATTGCAATATTATTGAATACTTAAAGTGTTGAATATTATTATGCGTAGGAAATGTGAACTGTAAGAATGTGTTAGCCAATTGTTGAATCTATGTTCCTACTCTCAAACATTTTGTCATGTTTAAAAGTTAGTTACAGTCTGTCTTAGGCCTATTGGTGGTGTTTAAGTGACTGTGGGTACAAGAATTTTACCCAAATGAGACACTAGTCCATCAAAAGGTCTGACTGCTGGTATTCATTCACAGCTGAGTGAACTGAACCAAACTTGGACTTTAGTGTCTTATGCTGCTCCGACAGAAACTGAACCTACGACTTAATGATCTTGAACTCAACACCCAAACACTAGGCAATGTGACTTCACTTTCATCATATGTTACATAAAATTACTGCATCAAACTTGGTGGGTTTTTTTTCTTAACTCTATTCACTTTCATTGTATTCCTTGGGTACATTTGCTGTTAAATCATTAACTAATTTGCTCAATAAATCTTGTGTGTCTATGAAACTGAATCAGTTTAATACCTATTAGCAAACTCTTTGAACTAACAATTAGGAATCTGTCAGCATTGGCATTATGTCAGAGATTATATTTTTTTTCCTATCTCTTCGAATTCACAAGATTAACTCAGCAAAATAACATCTCATTTATAAAGTAACACTGAACCTGCTTTCTCTGTTCTGTAGACAAACATCTTACCAGTAAGGCCACTCCAATACCTGTACCGTGCAGATGAACCAGACTGCGCATCAAGCTGCATCATTTAACAGGTAACTGTCTTCTCAGATATTGTTTCTTCCATTATTTTCTTGCTTTTATATATGGAAATGGTAGATTTTTTTTCTCACAAAATTGATTTTAAATGGAATCACCACTTCCAAATACTTTGAGTGTGTGTATATGTGCATATACATGCATGTGTTTGTGAATATGTATATACAATCTTCCTACATTTCTCTAAAGTGAATAAAGATATGCTTTTAGAAAAACAACTTCAAGAAACCTTTAAATAATATAAATTGTATTGCAGTTGATTATAAATGAAAACTTTCACTACTTAAAACTTTAAAGTGAAAAAAAAAACCCCCTTTGCTTTTATTCTTCATATATTTCTATACAATGTGATGCATTATTCAATCCTTTTTACTCTAATTCTCTCTCTCTCTTACCCTCTCCCCTCACTATTCCACTCTCTGCATTTCCCTATCTCTGTCTTTCACTTTCTCTCTCTGTGTCTTTCTCTGTCTTTCCCTTCCTTAGAATACAACTTCCATTACATTTTCTAATCTTTTTCTTTAAATCCCAATACACATTTCACTATCCAAGTGATTACAGCTTTGTAATTTTCAGCAAGGGCTCCACTAGACAGCATGTAATTGTGGAATACTAAAGTAGCAGCAAAGGAAAAAAAGAGAAAAGAAACATGCTGAAAAATGTAGCGAGTGCACTGATATCTTAGACTATATGCAAGACAATATAGTTATTAAAAAGTGAGACAGAATACAGGTTTTGTACTTAGCATTATGAATGAAAGATGTGAGGTGTTCAATATAGGAAACTAGTTGATGTGAATAGTTGTGAATTAATCATTTAATAGAGGATAAAATGTGTGTAACAATGTAGTCATGCTGGCACCTCGACTATAAAGTGAATATATTTGGAAGTGATATTAAGAGCAGTTGGTAGAGAATATAGGTATGGCATAGAAAACTAGTTTCAGTTTGATTGAATTAAAGGGCTTATCAGTCATGCTCAAAGAAGCAATGATGGGAAGAAGAAGAGAAAGGAAAAATGGATTTAGATGTGAATTGGTGCCTTTTCCAATATAACAGGCGTGATATAATAAATTGTAATGGCATCAAGCTAAGTATGTCATTCATAGATATTATTTATCATTGTATACTGAAGGTGTTATTTTTTGTGATAGACATGTAAGCTCTATGTTCAATTATTGGAAAATCAAGGATGATTAGCGAAAGTAAATACTGGAGAAAGTTGAGGAAGTCTAAGTAGGTTTGGTTGAGTAGTTAAGGCATTCATTTCACAAACACATGTTCAATCCCTCTGCAAGACACCTTGGGCAAGTGTCTTCTATCATAGCTTCAATGCTTTGTGAATGAAATTTGGTGAACAGAAATTGCAAAAGCCTGTCAGGTGAGTGAGTGTGTGTGTGTGTGTGTGTGTGTGTGCGTGCGTGCTCATGTGCATGTGCATAAACACACACATGCACACATACATAAACACTATAATAGGCACAAAATAATCACTATGTATAAAACCCAGTGTCACTGTTAAACTACACTGCCTGTGGGTGCTCTGCAACTAATTAAAAATTATTTGGACTTATGACCAATGTCTGCATAAAAATAAATGACTGCCAAGTATAACCATATAAAGAAAATAAACATTTACATAAAGAAATTTATATAAAGAAAATAAACATAGGCGCAGGAGTGGCTGTGTGGTAAGTAACTTGCTTACTAACCACATGGTTCCGGGTTCAGTCCCACTGCACGGCATTTTGGGCAAGTGTCTTCTACTATAGCCTTGGGCTGACCAAAGCCTTGTGAGTGGATTTGGTAGACGGAAACTGAAAGAAACCCGCTGTGTGTGTATATATATATATATATATATATATATATATACACACATATATATACATATATATATATGTCAGTAAATGGTGGACTTGTGTTAACCGCACGTGGAGAGATAATAGGAAAATAAAAAATAGTAATAATAATAATAAGGGAGAATGCTAAATTGAAAGCATGACCAACCTCATTTATGTCCTCACATGCGCAGGTTGCCAACACAACTATATCGGACAGATGAGCCTCCCTTTGCATAGAAGAGTAGCAGTCCAAATAAATCTTCTACAACACCGCCAAATTCCACTGTGACCACATAGACTCTTTTGCCAAAAATAAAAACCCTAAATTCCTTATATTCCCTTTCTATCAATGTAAAGACAGAATCTCTACACAAGAAAGAATCAACAAGGAGAATCTTTTATAGAGAAATTCCAAATGCTTCTTAACATACAAACTCCTCGGTGACCATATTCTCTTCTCTCGCCTACCCATTGAAATACATATAAATTTACTTCTTGTTTCTCTAAGAACAGACATAAACTTCCTGTTGACAAAAAGTTCAGAACGCCAACTAAAGAGTATAAACCCTACAGAATTGTCTTCCCTTACACACACTTCCTGTTTTGACACCACACTTCCTGTTTTGACACCACACTTCCTGTTTAACTCATAAACTCTCAGCCTTTTTTAAGCACAAAACGATTCTTAATTCCATGCATCCTAATCTATCTAACAATTATCTACATGAATTACCATTGAACTTTAAAAACTCAAAGACAATATAATGCAGTGGTATATTTATTTTTTAAATATTTTTGTAAAACATTATTTTCATTTCCCCTCTTCTTGAAAATTTGCCATGCAATGAAAGCTGGTTAGAAATCCTTTTTTATCCACTTTATGTACTTAGAAAAAAGGTTAAGAGATGTTTCTTCATCATTTTAATACCAGCCCACCTGAGACTACATCAGCTTCTAGGAAACAAACTTCCAGTTTTAAAGTGATCTAAATTAAAACCTCCTCTCAAAATTCTTGCTAATTTATGTTCTAAATCCAGCTTAACAATGACAGTTACTTTACAGGCGTAGGAGTGGCTGTATGGTAAGTAGCTATAGGTGCAGGAGTGGCTGTGTGGTAAGTAGCTTGCTTACCAACCACATGGTTCTGGGTTCAGTACCACTGTGTGACACCTTGGGCAAGTGTCTTCTACTATAGCCTCGGGCTGACCAAAGCTTTGTGAGTGGATTTGGTAGACGGAAACTGAAAGAAGCCCGTCGTATATATATATATATATATATATATGTATGTATATATATATATATATATATATATATGTGTATGTGTGTGTATATGTTTGTGTGTCTGTGCCCCAACATCGCTTGACAACCGATGGTGGTGTGTTTACGTCCCCGTAACTTAGCAGTTCGGCAAAAGAGACCGATAGAATAAGTACTAGGCTTACAAAGAATAAGTCCTGGGATCGATTTACTCAACTAAAAAGCGGTGCTCCAGCATGGCCGCAGTCAAATGACTGAAACGAGTAAAAGAGTATTATTTTCAATATTGACTGAAACAAAGGCAGAATATTCCAACAAAACTATTGATAACAAATGAGTTAAAGCAATTAATTTTTCCTAAACTAGTGTAAGCACAAGCACTGTGGGATATATTCAGAAATGATAGCACCGAAAAAAAAGCAAGAAATGAGAAAATATGATATTGAATCAAGTAAACTATATACTTGAGAAGTGGAAACTTGTAAACTAAAGATCAGAAATGTTGTTCCAAAAAAGAAAAGTAAAAACAAAAGTTGTTTAGAAATAATCAATGAGGAATATTGAATGCTATGTGGCATGTCTTGATAGTAAATGCAAATAGGAGAAACCAGAACTAACTAAATAAATAATATAATTGGAAATATATAAAAATATTGAAATAAGTGCTGTTAAAATGGAATTTAAATTAACAAAGTGTCTTTTTTATTATTTTTAAAGCAAAGCAAAGTAGACTACAGTTGTTTAGAATTCACATTTAATTCATTTAAAGTGACTGAGACTGTTTACAGATGACAATGATGGTTAATGTAATAACGAGGCTGATTTGTATGTTTTTAGTGTCTCAGATGCACTCTTAGATTTATCTTAGTTTCTTTAGTGTTACAGTTTTGAGAGAGATATCTTTCTCACGATAATATGATGATTACCAACAAAGATATTCTGCATACATTTGAAGGCTATAAAACCATCAAATTGACACACAAGTTATTGAATCTGTTTGATACAACACATACAAGTAACAGCATCACTTTGTAATTGATAGTCTACCTATTTTTACATGGACAAATAAATGAAAAGAAGCTAACTTGACTAAGACTAAATTTGAACCATAGAAGAGTGAGCATTCAGTTTGTACTAGAAAATATTGATTGTGGTGCCCTTAGGTCTGTAGTGATTCTACTATTCATTGTTGGTGATGGTAATATTCCATATATGCTGTATGTTTGAGTTATTATTGATTTTACCCCTACTCTTCTTCCATTTTTAATTTCATAGTCCATCAAATAAAATAATTGTGAGTGGGGGTGTGTGTGTATGTAAGAAGAGTCTGATATAAATTTTTTTTTTTAATATCAATTCCATTAATTAAAAAAGAAAGAAGAAAAACACCGAAAGAAAATGGGATTAAGTAGTTTCCTTAGCAATTAAGTTTAATAATTGTGGCCAGTATTTCAGTATATAGTATAAAGTATTATGTATGAAAGGGTATTTCGATTACATTACGTTCGTCTTTTAAACTGTCTTCAGTTTTCTCTCGTGTTCTGCTCCTGTGTGTTAGAACATTATTGAACCATTCTTGGCAGTTATTGGATAGCTTATTGAATTCTTATGTTGGAAACACGTACGTTGCCAAGAGCATTGCTTAGTGTTTGCTCTTATTTACTTATTTCGTTCTGACCCTTTCACTTTTTTTTTTTTATATTGATGCTCTGGGGTGTGTGCACATAACTGCTAAGCTTCAGGGGTAAAGCGGTTAGTTAAACTCTGTCTTAACTACTGTACATCATCAGTATATGTGTTTGTATGTACATGTGATATCTAAACACATCTCCAAATATATATATGTACACATAGATACATTCATACATAATTGCACAGACACAAGCACACACATGTAGGCACTTATACGCTGTCTCTCACTTTCTCATGCTCTCTTGCACATACATACATTCAACAGCCTGCTCTCTATAAATCAGTTCTCTAGTGAACATAATCTCTTGCATATTGTTCCAATTTGTGTGTATCTACTGCCAAACAAAAATGCTTTCCAAAAAGAAGGGATGTGTTTTTGTAAATTTTAAAAGATATATTTTCTTTTCCATTTAAAAAAAACAAACAAACAAACAAACAAAATATAACGGGCAAATTTTATCTTGTGACCTTAAATTAGCAGCTATTTAATCGTAGCTGAAAAGAACTCCCACTGCTGCTTCAGGGTTGAATAATTTAGCAGTATGAAGGACATTGAGCTATGATATACACACACACTCCAAATAATTCACATAAATGTTTCAATTTGAATAGTCTTCCTGTCCTCACTTGAATGATAAAGTAGTTGGGAAAAATCTAATGCAAGAAGAAAAAACCTGAATATCTAATGCAAATCAATCATCAGTCTCTACTTGTATTAAAAAAGTAAAAGGTTTTTAACCAGGAGTAGCTTTGTGGTAAGAAGCTTGCTTCTCAACCACATAGTTATAGGTTCAGTTCCACAGTATGATACCTTGGACAAGTGCCTTCTACTATGGCTTCAGGCCATCCAAAGCTTTGTGAGTGGATTTGGCAGAAAGAAACTGAAAGAAGCCCTTCATGTGTGTGTGTGTGTGTGTATTTGTCCACCACCACTTGACAACTGGTGCTGGTCTGTTTACATCCCTGTAACTTTGCACTTCAGCAAAAAGAAACTGATAGAATAAATACTAGGTTTAAAAAAAAATAAGTACTGGGTTAATTCATTCAACTAAAAAGTTCTTCAGGGAATTGCCCCAGCATGGCTGCAGTCTAATGTCTGAAACAAGTAAAAGATAAA
>NC_069006.1:6847233-6848436 GCF_001194135.2 Octopus bimaculoides | reverse complement strand
GGCATGGTTTCAGTCTAAAGAATGAAACAAGTAAAAGATACTGAATATGTATACATGTTCATGATATTATTTTCAAATTTTGGCACAAGGCCAGCAATTGCGGGCGAGGGGGTAAGTTGATTACATCAACTCCAGTACTTGACTGGTATTTATTTTATGAACCCTAAAAGGATGGAAGGCAAAGTTGACCTTAGTGGAATTTGAGCTCAGAATGTAAAGACATGAAATGACATAGGCATCAGAATGATGATGATGATTGTGTGTGTGTGTGTGTGTGTGTGTGTGTGTGTGAATCAGCAGAGATAGCAGAATTGGTAAAAGCATCAAAGAAAATTGCTTTGTGGCATTTGCCTTCTACATTCCATAATTGATAAATGAAGTGTTAGACAAAATACAGTGGGTTAATATACACAATGAAAACCCTGAGGGTACTTTTCGAATATGTCTGCAATCCAAAAGTGTCATATCACTCTGGGGAACTGGTTGTGGTTGTCAGTGTAACCCCTTAAACCTTTGCAATGTTCTTTTGTCTGAGTTTCTGAAATCTCATTGATTGTGGCAGCCAGCATCTTTTGGCCTTTAGCGAGATGTAGTGGAAAAATGAAGTGAATTCCTTTTAATTCTAATTTTTGCATATTTTATTTACCTTGTGCATAAGTGTAAAACTTATTTGGTTCAACACATTCAACTTTACTGGAAATTTTTTAAAAAATAAACATTATATATTTTGAAAGCTGTTTAAACACAAATAGATAAAAATGATAAATAATAACAACTGCACATTCTTTTGACTTCAATATTTTTACATTTTAAGAATATAATTTTTTTACTGCATTCTATAGTGATGGTAATTCGCATGAACCCCCCCCCTCTCCCACCACAAAAAAACCCCACTCTAAAAGAAATAAAAACCCCAACAAAATCAACTCTTCCATTCGATTCTAGAAATAAGATTTAATTAAATTGAAAGATTTCCAGTAGAAAGCTTATGGGTTTACAAGATCACTTGCTGATAGGATGAGACAAAATGTCTTCCATGTGACCTTTATCTTGTTTTGTTATAAACTGAGCTTGAGTATATATGATTAATATTTTATAGTAGCAGTCATTGAAATTAAGATTAATGCTCACGCATGTGTTTGTATGTGTGTGTGTGTGTGTATGTGTGTGTGTGTGTGTGTGTATGTGTGTGTGTGTGTGTGT
>NC_069006.1:6846123-6847223 GCF_001194135.2 Octopus bimaculoides | reverse complement strand
GTGTGTGTGTGTGTGTGTGTGTGTGTGTATGTGTGTGTGTGTGTGTGTGTGTGTGTGTGAAAATAATGATTCATTATTGTAGTTTTTTAGTTGATGATATATTTGATTATCAAGATATCATTTAGAGAATTTATGATACATATGCATGCACAGACACGTGTGTGTGTATGTATGTATTCATATATATATATACTTGTATAAGTATATATTTATGTATGCATAAATACTTGTGTGTGTGTGTATATGCATTCCATTTTCTCTTAAGCCTACTCCATGTTTAAGAGACTGATTAATTATTCAAAATTTCCAATTTTCACAAGGCTCTCCAACATTAATTTTTAAAAGAATATTCCAAAAAGAATGGTAATTCTCTCTATATCAGAAACGTACTCTATTTTAAGACAGTTTGATCAGTTTCATGCACAAAACTCCCAAACCCTTCAATCACTTTTGTGATTTTCTACTGATTAAAATATAATCTTTTCTACTCTAGGCACAAGGCCTGAAATTTTGGGGGAGTGGGATCAGTCACTATTAGATTGACATCAGTATGCAACTGGTACTTAATTTATCGACCACATAAGGAAGAAAGGCAAATTCGACCTCAGCTGATTAAAATATAATAGATATATAGTCACACACTTGTATATACATGTGTGTGTGTGTGTGTATATGTATGGTAGGTGCAAGCATATTTATGTGATTAAGGAGTTCACTTTCCAAACATATGATTTGGGTTCAGTCCCATTGTGCAGTACCATGGAATAGTGCAGTGGTTCCCAAACATTTTGGGGCTGCTACCCTCTTGGAATTCAGACCATATTCTTACTGCTCCCAACCACAGCAAATTCAAAATCAAATTTAACCTAATCAACCCATTATTTTGTTGTTTTTACATCCATTGCCCCCTTTTGGCCATCCTATTATCGCCACACTTTTCTTCAACACTCACCTCCTGGATCTTTCCACTGCCCCCGGGAGGCAGTACCGCCCACTTTGGGAACCACTGAGTTACTTCTTCTCTTATAGCTCTGGGCCAACCAATACCTTGTAAGTAGATATGATGGATGGAAACGGAAAAATGTTTGTTACATGTGTGT
>NC_069006.1:6845151-6845995 GCF_001194135.2 Octopus bimaculoides | reverse complement strand
TATGCAAAAGTGTCATAAGTCCAAAACGTTGCTTTTTCAGAAAGTGAAAAAATAGTTTCCTAGTTTCACCATTCCATTTCTTTTTACATTAGCGACAACAGTTTCAGCTTAACAATACTTTGTTGCAGGTATAAAATCGTAACTGCACGCATGTATGATATTTTCAGTCATCGTATGTGGGACTTATTACATTTTTGAAAAAATGCTAGACTGTTGAACTACTGGAGATATGACAGTTTGGCCAAAAGAACTGGCTATTGCAAGAAAATTAAATATTGAAAAAAAAACAAAACATACTGGGCCAAATTTGGACATATGATAGTTTAACACAATAACAACGATGTGTGTGTGTATGTGTGTGGTCGTGTGTGTCTGTTTACCTTTGTATTTCAACAATCACTGAACTATAAGCAATGACAGGATTGTGATTTTCCCTGTCATCAAATTGGCCACTGATTATGCAAATCAAAGTATTTTCAAATTCAGCTATTTTCACATTCAGAAGTTTTTCCTTGTAAATGTATAAAGCTATTTAATTATTTCAATCATCATCTTTAGAAATGTTTAAAAGGTTTTTCTCTAATTTTTTGTTTTCATTCCCCTTTCACACTTGAATATTTTTATAAGTTTTGATCTTCTTTTAAAAGTTAATAAAGGATGCATTGACTAACACTTATATGTATATAAAAAGACCATGTTGTATAAATAGGAAAAAAATGCCCGGCAAATGGTGTTGACCCTAGTTTATTTAATCAAAATATAGTTTCCATATTTATGCTGTAAGTCAATTTTCATTCATATGACCAAACCTCTAGACCATATTTACAAATCATACAAGACACAA
>NC_069006.1:6843254-6845139 GCF_001194135.2 Octopus bimaculoides | reverse complement strand
ATATATATATATATATATATATATATATATATAAACATTGAAAATTCTAATTAAATGTTTAAAAGTGATTAAATTGACTCTTTCTTATGTAAGTTATCAGATCTTGCTTCCGGAAGCAACAGTTATCATACATCATATTTGAGCCATATCTTTACTTGGCATCTACATTCTGTTTAATGAATTTCTTGATGGCATCTCTTTTTCCTTCTCTCTATATTCTTTCTTTCTTTTTTCTTCCCACTGACATTTCATATATCTGGTGGTGGCGGGTGTGTGGGTGGATGTGTTGAGGTAGGTTCTCAGAGTTATTGCAGAAAATGAAATTTTAATAATGTACCACAACCCATTTCTTTGCTAGCTTTCTCAGCAAATTTTTAACTTAGATAGTGTAGTGTTTTGTATCTGTGATTGCCAAGAAACTTTATAATTATTAAATCAAAGGTTTCTCAGTTTCTTAATTCTCAAGATTTTATTTATTTATTTTTTTCTTCTCTAAAACTTTTGAGAATTACTTTCTGCATATATATATATATATGTGTGTGTGTGTATGTATATATATGGTTCAATGAAAACACTTAATTTTCATTTGCTTTTACCGACTTTCAAAATTTCCCCAGATATTGAAAACAATAATTAATTTAATACAATTATAATTTTTCGGACTATTAACCTCATCTTTTAGAGATGAAAAATGTTTTAATATTTACATGTACAATACGTTTCGATCGGTTTGATCTCTGATCATCAAACCAGTCGAAACATAGTGTAGATGTAAATATTAAAATATTTTTCATCTCTAAAGATGAAGTTAATAGTCCGAAAAATTAGAATCATATTAACAATAACTCATCACAGGCATTTAGACATTTAATCAAATAATAAATTTATTCACAAAAGTCTTCTTCAGACCTAATTTGGAAAGGTGGGAGCAGTGTATGTTCCTACAATATATTGATGCCTTTTGCAATGATTAACCCTTCCTCTTCATTCTTCTTCTTCGTTGTTAATAATAATAGTGCAATCTTTGGATTTTCCTTGCACCATATTCCTGCTTCTAACACCTTTAATTACAGTTACAACTTACAAGATATATAAAAAAAAAAAAAAACTTTATTTTTGTTTTGTTTTGCTCTGTTAGACTATGAAGACATTATAAACGAAAGCTGTGAACTACTCCAATGTACCAAAGCATGACATAAGCATATAAATGGAGATATTACACGTTTACACATAGTAATCTGCTCTTTTTTCTTGGTCATTAGTTTCACAATCAAATTGATGTTTGTATTCAAACATAATTTCACTCACCCCTACTATCTCCTGTGGGGGGGGGGGAAGAAGTCTATCACACATTAAATAAATTGTTGGATTGATTAAATTTAACATCTATTTGTGATGTGTCAACTCTAAATAGATTTAACAATAAGGTGTATATAAATGTTTGCTTATTCTTTTATTGCTTTCAATTGGTGAACTGTGGTCAGGCTGGGGCAATGCCTTCAAGAATAAGAATATAGCTGATGAATCTCCCTCCTCTCCCCACCACCCATTTTTTATTTTTGTTGACATCAGGAGGCTGATAGGCAAAGTGGACTTACATGGGGTTTTGAATTCAGAACATAAAGGAGTGCATGTATGTGCATGTATACACACACACACTCTCTCACATATGATCTCACACATACTCTCTCTTACTCTTACACACCCATACATACATACTCACACACAATCTCCATGCACTCACAGACACACACACACACACACATACTCTCTCTCATACACATACACTTGCTTACACTCTCTCACACTCATATACAGACACACACATACTCTCTCCCTCTCTCTCTCCCTCTCTCTCTCCCTCTCTCTCTCCCTCTCTCTCTCC
>NC_069006.1:6833172-6842687 GCF_001194135.2 Octopus bimaculoides | reverse complement strand
TCTGAAGTAAGTTTTACAGTTGCATGATCTTTCTCCTATTAACCACTCACCCACACCCACTCACCCACACTCACTCATACACACACACAAAAAAATTATTTGTAAGATAATTCAAATTATCTGTTATTTAAATAAAAAAAAAAGAAGCTATATCATAGCTTTCTACTAAATTAAATGCTTCACATGAATAAATTCTTTGAAGTACAATAACGAAGTGTCTGAACAGTTATTTTGCTTTGGTGAAAAAGTCTCTCTCTTTTTTTTTTTTTTTTGGCTGAGTTTATTTCCCCACCATTTATTTTAGTTGTTAACTAATTGGCAGTAAAATATACGGAAGACTGCTGGCTGAAAATGGAGTATGTCAGTAACAGAATGTTCTGATGTGACTAGGGGTGAGGGTGGGCGGCATGGGTGAAACAATAACTACAAGGAAACAAAGGTGTATGTTTTAATCTGTGTTTCTAAAATTATATTGGTTGATTTTATTGAATTCTTGTTGAGAAACAAAGGGTAAGTGAATAAGAAATCTGCTTTGACATTTTTACCCTGCAAGCAAAATTAAAGTCATGAGATTCACACGTGTAGATAGTAATTGTTCTGGTTATACAACAGTGAATGTCTTTTGTTCAGTAACAACCTAACATATCTATGTCTGATGTTTCTAGGCAATTTGTATATTGACCAGTTGAATGTGGTTGCTCTGTTATGATTGGTCACAAGTACATTCTCATTGCATTGAAATTAGACTAATTCTTACCCCTTGATTTGTCAAATGATTCTGTTTTTGTGTATCTTTCAGCTAGCTTGGTTTCGCATAATTCTGTGGTATGTAACTGGAGTAAATTAGCTATTATTGCAACTAACAAGATACAGAGGCAAGCCCTACAAGTTTTTGAAACTGCTAGTTTTGTTGTTCGCTATTGCAACTGATTGTAGAAGTGACAAAGAGCAGTGGAAAAAATTATGAATTCATATGAAATACAAATATTTTGTTGTATATTTCTTGAGTTTCAATTCCATGTGCCTCAGTTGACAGCTGTCTAGAACCAATATCAGATCTAAGCTAATCAGTGAAATCTCTCTTTTAACCCTTTTGATGTCAACTCACCTGGATCGATGTTACAAATTTCCTGTTTTAAAATCATCAAAATTGAAACCTAACAAATCTCAAGTTAATTTTTTTCTCCAAGTACCAGCTTGATAAGGACAAAGTTATTTTATTAAGTTCTTCATTATTTTCATAATTAATTGGAAAAAAAAAACGTTTCAAAAGAGATATGCTAATAAAAGGGTTAACCATACCATACTTAGGCAAATAGTTTCATGAACTTTTCAGAGCCTTGGATATGCTTATATTGCATTTATCTATAGCAATGGTTCTCAGCCTGGGTTCATATGACTCCTAGAGGGTCCATAAAAGATTTTGTTAAAATTCACATGCAATAAACTGGTAATACCTCTACAATACATATAACAGTTTAACAACTTCTTTGTATACAGTTATAAAAACATGATTTTTTAAAAACATTGACTGGCTATGGGGGTCCAGTAAAGTGAAATAAGAATCAAATGGGTCCATAAGTAGGAAAAGGTTTGAGAACCCTTGACCTATAGTCTCTGGTTATAGACTGCAGTCAGTAACTTTGCCTAACATTCCTAACACTTTGACACTTGTTGGTGGAGGCTGCTGTGGCTATCCAGTGTCCATCCAGTGTGTTTTGTATCACACTTCACTTGATTACACAATGGTTCTTATTTCCTGTTTTATATCAGCCTGTTCTTTCCAAATTGTTACTTGCAAATAAGAAAGTTGGTGCTAACACACTTGACTTAATGAACCAGGAAATTTTAGCTAATTAAAATTACACACCCATAATAACGAGGAAAATAAAAACATCATTATCATTATGACTGAAGGAAGGCAAGGAAGACAGTCCCTGAATGCAAATTAATTTTTAAAAACATAACTTCAGCAATAGAAAATATTTTATTAATTTTTTATGGAAAGAGTTCTCATACAGGAGTGATGTTGCTGTTGCATTCATGAAGCAACAATATACCACAATGCCAACACTTTAGATCATTTCTACATTTTTTTCTACCATCTGTTTTTTAATTCTATAATTTTATTCCTCTTTATATTCTTAATTTAGTAGCAGGCACAATTAAACACTTGATTGACTTAATTGAAATTTTATGGACTATTAACCTATTTTTAAAAATATTTTTGGTTTAATACAACATTTTGATTTATTTAATTTTCAAATATTTTCGAGTGCTTTGTTCTTCCATATGTACATTTTCTTCAGACACTTTATTTATGAAGTATGGTAGCAGAATGCTTAAAAATATTTAAAATATTTTGAGTGCTAAACCAATCAATGGAATTGTAAATATGTTGAAAAGGATACCTGAAGATGATTGGAGGTACAGCCAATCATAACACTATGTTAAGTATAAAAATATGAAAGTTAATAGTTTGGAAAATTTAAAGTTATTATTGTAATAACTCATCTCAAAAATTTAGTCATGCAATCAGTTTATTGACTTTATCTTTTCATACAGTCATATCAGCTCAACAAATTGATTTTCTCTGCAGGAATATGTTGATAGGAAATTTAGAACTTTTCAGTCACGTTTGCAAACCCCATCTCAGTTTTCTGTTGTAGATTTAACCTAATGACTAGACCCACTATGTAACACCATGGTTATCTACCTTGACTTATTGACATGTGGCGTGCCCCCCCCCACTCCTGCCTTCGCATCTACTCAACTCCCCATTTTGAAGTAGAGGTTAGAAAATAAACATTCTTGCACAGTACTTGTTTCCATAATATTTTGTGATCAATATTTTGTTGGGCATACTCTTGTCTCAAAGTAACTACACTTCTCTAATTCTCTATAAATTACTGTACTCATTATGGGATGTGGTTTATACAGACATGTTGTTAGTATTCTTATTAAAATAGCATTTTTGTTCTAACTCAACATATAATCTAAGGTTTGGTAAACTGGTTCAGATAACAAGCTGATGGCACCAATCTCATTAGTTTTTATTTGATTGCTTGGGAGGATAGTTGTTTGGTGATGCCTGTTTCTGGGCCAGCAATATAGCCATCACTAACATGCCACTGACAGCATTCCATTCTCTACAAAAGTGAGGTTCATACTTATCTTTATCTTTTATCTGTTTTAGATATTGAATTGTGGTGATGCTGGGGCTTTGCTTTAGAGGGTTTAGTGGAACAAATCAAATCCAGTACTCATTTTTTAAGTCTGGTACTTACACACTACTGGTCATTTTAGCCAAACTGCTAAGTTACAGAGACATAAACCAATACCAGCTGTCAAGCAATGGAAAGGAGGGGCGCACACACACACACACACACACACAGAGGATGGGATTTCACACTGTTTCCATTTACCAAATGCAATCACAAGGCATTGGTTGGCTCAGGGTATATTAGAAGACACTTGTCCAGTTTGCCATGCTGTAGGACTGAACCCAAAACCATGTGGTCGCAATGTGAGCTTCTTAACCACATAGCCATGCCTGTGCCTATGTGTAACATTATTATTATTAGCACAGAAAAATAGGTCATAAGTTAAAAGTGGTTTTAAAATGGGGTTCAGCCAAAGCTCTTGGTTCAAGCATACTTCATCATTTTATTCCAAGTATATGCTGTACTTTATTAAGAACTTGACAAATTCTATCATCATTAATAATACATTTGTAAAGTACTCTTCACTAAGAAATTACAATTTGAATCATTCATTCAGTGTTTGCTTCAAGATATCACATTCAACAACCTTACAAATTATTCCATATTGTGTTTGGTTTGATAGACATTATTTTGAAGTGATGGATTATTGAGAATAAAATGAATATAAATTTTCAACAATTCAATAAAAATAGAGAAGGAAAATATAAAACTAGCAAGCAAATAAGTCAAAAATAACTTGGTGGTTATAGAGAGTGAGCATTGTAAATTTAGAGTCAGAAAATTTATACCAGAGTGGCTGACCGTATATAAAACACATAAATCAGTTTATTCCTTTATAACTATATTTTTATAAGAGCTTGTAATATTAATTCAAAAATAGGTTTTATTATTCATAGATATTTACTTTACTTGAAATTTTAGAATAATGTTACAGAGGCAAAGTATAAATAAAGCTATATTCCTTTCCAAGATTCTTTAATGTTACACATGACTGCATATTGTAGACATTTTCAACATTACATTCTTTTATTTAACTGTGTAATCTAACAGAACTTTCAAAGACAGTAATACTGAAATCTCTCTCTCTCCCTCCCTCCCTCTCTCCCCCCTCTCTGTGCAATGTGTGAACTAAAAGATGTTAGCAGTAGTCAGTATTGTTGAAGAGAAAAGACTTGACTACAACAGTGCTAGATATAAACTGTTGTAGATAAGCAGAGAAGAAAGGATTGTACTTCTAGACTGGAAAGTTTTTTTCATCTTGACTAGATGAGTAGTTTCTTTAATACTTTAGCATTTAAAAGCCAAACCTGGCCAAAATATTCTACCTGTTTTATGTTCAAACCAGTCAGATCTGACCTATCACACCTACACTACAATGTCATTCTAAAAATAACAATCATATCATTGAAATCTTAAATCTATGAAATAATGCAATGTGAATAAATAAAGATTACATTTGACAGAGTAATATGAATGTTCAAGGATTAATTTGAACCAAGAAAGAACACAACGTTAAATCCTTTTGAATATTTTCTAAGTCAAACTTTCAGTCCTGTAATGATGGAACATGAAATACCAAGAAATGGGTTTGTTTATTCAAATGTTTATTGATATCAGATTATCATGAATGTTGGCATTATTGCAGAAAAGATTTAGTTTTTCTTTTTAAAATGTAAATAGTCATTTGTGCTAAAAATAATATTGCACATGTAGGTTTGTTAATTAATTACATAATAATGATTAAAAGACAAAATCACTGAAAAAAAGATGGTGAAAATAGATATTAATTACAAATTAAATGCCATTAGTAACAGGTATGGATATAAAAACATTGAAACCAACCAAAAAAGAAAAGATGTTTTTTCCTGAGCTTTTTGTATATTTCCATTATGAAATTTGCAGGTAATCTGAGTTATTCCCCTCAGAAACAACATATCTACATATGCACAAAAGTCTCAGTAAAATCTAAATCTCCAAAAATCATGTGATCACATGATCGACCAGACTACTGGATGCTGTTTTACATTGCTGGTCACAATGTGTTTTAGTGTTTGAATGATGTCACCCCACTGGCTAAGCAAGTAGGATAACATTCACCTTGATCAGAAAGCTAGTTTGTCACAGGGTGACTCATTTACAGCTGAATGGAATGGAGCTGTGTAAAATGAAGTGTTTTGCTCAAGAATAGAATGTACTACTGGTCTGGGAATCGAACCCATGATCACTAAACCATGAGTACCACACCCTAACCACTGGACCAAACATAAATTGTAAAAATTCAGCAAAAATGTGTCTTGATTGTAACAGTGAATGTAAAGGAATATGAATAAATGATAGAGACCTGAAATAAAGAGAGCATGTCATTGAGGAGGTCATGAATGGAGACAAACGGACTTTTGACAAACATAGCTGATTGTTTAGCTTAAGGGATTAATGCTTTCTCCCTTAGATTAGAGAGAGTTCATATCTTCATTTGAAACAAATGTAAACAAGTGGCCACAGGAATGATAGATACATGCATTGTTGGATGGGTTCATGTAGTTGGAGATGTTAGGAATCAAAGGAGTTGATGGACAGGAAGGGTTTTATGAAGGGTTCAGTTCGTTAAAGCTCCACCATTCTTAGGACCTTGAAAAATGTCATGGACAATGCCTCCTTCTTCTGTTAACAACAAACAAACAAGATGTAAATAAATAGATAATGTTTTGACAAATGTTTAAGATGACAGCTGCCAAGTGTGTCATGGTTGTGTGTTTGTTTCGGACTACAAGTGCCCTGGATGTCTTCCACCTCCCAGAAATCTGCAACATCACAAATCAAGGATGAGACTTGATACTGTAATCCAGTGGCTGTCAAAACATTCTCAACAATTCTTCTGTACCAGACTGCCATCAGCTGGAATATTTCAGACAACCAGATTACAACCATATTGCCAGGTTTAGGTAAACTGTCTGAGAAATGGAAACAACAACCATTTGTAACGACAGATCACTAAATAGTAAACAAACAAACAAACATATCTTTAAACTCTGTCTCGAAATAACTACAAGTAGTAATCCATATTTAGTAAATACCATGATACTAATTCAAAGCTTTATGAAAATACAATCTTGTTTCATTTCTTTTCTGGTTTGAGATTCTTTTACGTCTATTTTTCCATACTAGCAGTGAATAAATTTGTTTCCACCTTTTCTTGTTCTTGAAGATTTAGACATTTTCATCTTGCTAGAACAATTGTTTTTCTTTTTTTTTGCCTCTATTTTACGAACCACATGAACTATGAAAGTACTTTGGTCAGTTAGACTAGCTGAAAGAATCAAAGTGGTCAGTTAGAGAAGCTAGGGTACTCTAATTGGTCATTTTAACTAACTAGAACACTCTGGGCGGGCATTCAGACACATTAGAGTATTCTGGATGGGGAGCTAGACTAGCTAAAGTAATTAAAGTTGTGTGGTTGCCCAGAGTGCACTGCACTGTAAAATTTGAACCTGCAACCATGTGGTCAATAAGTGTGCAACTTGACTTCACTAATATTGTACTTAATTTGTTAACTAGTATTAATAAAGAGGGGAAAAAAAATCAAGAGTTGGAATTATGAAAATAGTTAGAATAGCAAAATAAATATGGACTTTAATGGGCAGTTTTGTAAATCTCACAGCAACATGGAGAAAAATTGTTGGATGATGATATTTAAAAACTATGATTTATTGGATATTGACTTGATTACATATTGACTCTAGACTAGAGAATATTTTTTACCACTTAAAAATGTGTACATTTTTGGACATTATATGCCAATTACTGATGTTAATAGCTTTATTTTGAATGAGCAATGGAAGTGGACAGCAACAACAACAATAATAATTCTTTCTAATTTTGGTATAAGGCGAGTGAATTTTAGTGGAGGAGGCAAATTGATTATATCGATTATACTTTATTTTATTCACCCCAAAAGGAAGGAAAGCAAAATTGACCGTAGTAGCATTTGAACTCAGAATGTAAAGCCAGACTGTAATGCCATTGAGCATTTTGTCTGGCTTCAGTAGTAATAATAATAATAATAATAATAATAATAATAATAATAATAATAATGGTTTCAAATTTTGGCACAAGGCCGGCAATTTTAGGGCAGGAAGTAAGTTGATTACAGTGACCCCCAGTGCTCAACTGGTACTTATTTCATTGATCCTGAAAGGATGAAAAGCAAAGTTAACTTAGTTGTTGTTATTATACAAAAGCTATTACATGATAATTTAATAAGTAGAGATGTTATTCCAAGATTTTATGACAACTACTATTCTGAAATCTCAAATATTCTTCTTAGGATTCTTGCAGAATATAAGATGGCACTTTTTTGTGCATTGACAATATTTCTCTCAATTCCAATATCCTTTCAATCACTTAGGTATCAGTTTTGACACTGTAGTGAGTGCACCAATTACTAGTGGTACAATTGTCACCCTTGTTTTCTACAATCTCTTTATCATTCTGACAGAGTTCTGATGATTCTCAATTTTCACAGTTTCCTTGATATCTACACTTCGGTCGGACAGAATTGCCAAAATCATGTCTACTCTCCTTGCTTCAATAACATGATCAATCTTTATGAAGAAATCCTATAAGATCCTGTAATTATTATTCCCCATGATAGCCACAGACTCACATTCATAAAGCTTTACCCTCATTTAGATTCCAAAAAACTTGGCTAACATTTCAATGCATTCTTTTTCCAACACAGTCATGACTGCATTTATACTCTTTTCATGGTGACTTACTGCACTTGCTGAGAAAATGGTTAATACTTTTATTCCCATTTCCATATATTCTGTGTTTGCTGTCTGACTGAATTTTAACATTCTTTGTATCAAATGCATACTATTCCTAAGTGACTGTAATTAGCAATTCAGTCACTTAGGCTTCTCATTTCAGGTTTCCATCTTTCAACTACAACTGGCATTTTTCACTTCTAGTATCCTTGGTTTGTTGCATGAATTCTAGTTCCTTCTTCATCCAGCTCAATGTCCTGTTGTTCTTCTTTATGTTCTTGAAACCTGTCACTTTTTCAATATTTCTAGATGCAGATCAGTTTTCCTTCACTATTCACAATATAGTTTTTCAGACCCCAAATAACAGCACTGGTAATATCTTCTGCATATAACAAGCCTCTGCTTCCTTTCCTACTTGGTTAATAGAATTTGTTGATATTACTTTTAGGGTGGTATGCATAATGTATTATGAGCAGCCTCCCAGTTCTCTCCAATTCCTGTAGGTGTGTACTTGACCACTTTAAAAAAAATAGGAGAGTACTTCAACATGACCTGTGTATTGATTTAAAAAAAATATCCATAGTTTGATGATATTTCAGAATAAAATTCCTTCCTCAGATATCCCTAGGACTACAACAGGTATAGAGTCCATTTTTTGTATTATAGTGCATTGTTGTACCATTATGTAACTCCTGTTCTCATCTCCTTTATTAATACACACACACACACACACACACACACAAAGATACATGTGTATCAAGTGGGGACACATTGCTGCTGGGCTTGTAAAAAATACAGGTGTAACAACAACAAGATGTGTGCGCACATACACACACACACACACACACACTCTCTCTCTCTCTCTCCTGTATTTCCTAGATACCACCAGATGGTAAATTTCAACTAGTCTAAGTGATGCCCTAATTGAATGTGCTTAAGAGCAAGGAAGGGTTTATTTCTAAATGTTATTAAAGTATAAGTCTAAATGAGATATTAATTCATGCAATAAAAGTTTTCAGTCACAACATTCATAAAAAGTAAAGTTTATGTTAACATATTTTGTAGAGGTAGTGTTGTACATATGTGTTTACGAAATTACAGGTGTGATTCATATCTCCATGAAATACAACCTCTTTGAGCCACATGTTTTATATGAATGAAAAATGTTACTGTGATAAAAAGGAATTAATGTATGAGATTAGTGTCCTGACAGAATCAAGACATGGCAAATTGATGTCTCATTCAACAGTAACAAGTCTTGTTTTAAGACCGTCTGAAATAAGGGTAGAAAACAACCAATTCTGCTGATTCTTGTTCTAGCAGAGTGATGTCATAAGAGATAAGAGCAGCTTTGAGTTGCTTTTGTCTAGCCAATGCATGGTTGAGAGATATTGCTAACTACTCTGCTGATTGCTTACTCTGGCTGGTCTCTTCAGTATTGCTAACTACTCTGCTGATTGCTTACTCTGGCTGGTCTCTTCAGTATTGCTAACTACTCTGCTGATTGCTTACTCTGGCTGGTCTT
>NC_069006.1:6821886-6832962 GCF_001194135.2 Octopus bimaculoides | reverse complement strand
GCTAACTACTCTGCTGATTGCTTACTCTGGCTGGTCTCTTCAGTATTGCTAACTACTCTGCTGATTGCTTACTCTGGCTGGTCTCTTCAGTATTGCTAACTACTCTGCTGATTGCTTACTCTGGCTGGTCTCTTCAGTATTGCTAACTACTCTGCTGATTGCTTACTCTGGCTGGTCTTTTCAGTATTTGTACCCACCATAGTACACTCTCACCATGAATTGTAAAACTTCTCTGGAAAATATCTGTTCATTCTTATTGCAGAAAGTGGAATTGTGGAACTTAGGAGTGTAGGAAAGGAGAGACAAATGATGAGCTTAATAAGTTAAACCATTCAAACTCTTTGAAAAAAATTTCTCATTTTTCTATATACGTAAGTGCTAGAATTTCTCAGAAATGTACTCAGCACTGAGTTTCCTGTATTCATAAAAGTATTCCTTATATACATAAAGGCATTCCGTTTCCTCATAGACATAAAGGCTCTTAGTTACCCTGTATACATAAAGGTGTTCAGTTTTCTCACATATATCTATAAAGGCAATCAGTTTTCTTCATTTGCATAAAGGTGCCCAGTTTCCTTGTATGCATAAAAGTGTTCAGTTTTCATCATTTTCCTAAAGGTCATCTGTTTCTCTGTACATAAATGTGCTGTTTTCTCATATACACTCAAAATGCACTCAATTTTCATGTAGCGCTCAGTTCTCCTATCCACATAATAGCATTCAGTTTCTCTCATTTAAATAAAAGAGTCTCAGTTTCCTTGTGTACATAAATGTGCTCAGTTTTTCCATATGCATAAATGCACTGTTTCTTAGTATACATGAAAGTACTCAGATCTCCTATTTAGATAAAGACGCTTTGTTCCCCATATACATAAAGGTACTCAGCCCCCTATATTCATAAAAGTGCTGAGTTTCCCATAAACACAAGGATACTCAGTTTCCCCATATACAAAAATATTTGAAAGCAATAATTTGTTTGAATTTATGTAATCTCTATGTTTATTTTTGAGCAGGTGCTTCACAAAAAAGGACATTATTTTCAGAGAGTATATAAAAGCTTTGAATAATAAGAGCAATGCTGAATAGGATGAGATTTTTAAAATCTGATTTTGAAATGGGTTTTTTTTCAGTTTTTACTTCACTGCTTATTATTTTCTGTTGCAAGAGAGGATTATGTAATACATTTTTGTTCGTGTTTGATGGAGAAGAATCATCAGTCTGTAAGACTTGTCACTCTAAATTATTTATTTTCAATGGCTAGATATGAAGTGTGAATTGTGGAAAATATAATTCTTCCAACACAAATGGATGATATAAATGCTGACAGACTACATGCATTCTTATTAGTTGAGCAGAGGATTAAATTTTGAAGCTATATTTTCTAGTAATTTCATAACATAAAAATCAAAGCTGAATGTCTTTGAAATTCTAAATAAAAACTACTTCTCATTGCTGTTATTTTTGGATACCTTTTAAAGCTAAAAGTGATTTTAAGATTTTAATATTACATCTTTGACATTTATAATAACCATGTCAAATGCTTGTTCCCTGTTCCCTATTTATTTCCAAGGAAACCTTTTTTTTTTTGTTAAAGGTATTTATATTTACCTTATTGATTAAAATCTTTTCTTAAACTGTTCACTTATAATCTCTTGCATAGATACTATTAAAGTCTTTCAACTCTATCTCCCTCCCCTACATACTATAAATAATTGCATCATTGCTACTGTTCAGATTGCCTCTTCCTGATACACTTTGGTAAATAACTTTGTACAATTCTTCAGCAAAAAAAAAACAACACAAAAGCCAAAAAAACAAAGCAATTTCATTCTGTGACTTCCTACATAGTTTCTCAATAACAAAAAGCTACATTGAATTCAAAAACAATACTAATCTTTTATCTAACTAAATGCTGTTAGTATTTGTAACTATTATCATAGTTTTGAAAACTATCTTAACTATAGATCCTGTTGTTAACAAACTAAATACAGTAAAGGAATAAAGTAATTGCATTAAAGAAATAAAGTGTATGACAAAATGCTGTAAATATATTTTGTTGTATCTTTGGAAGGTCATTACACTAATAAACACACACACACTGGTTCAATTTCACTTCTTTATTATTAGTCAATTGGTTAGTTATTTAAGCAACTAGTTTATGGCTTAAATAACTAGCCTATTGACTAATAATGAATTGAAATTGAACTATTATTATTGGTGTAATGGCCTTTCCAAGACACAACAAAATGTGTTTCAATACATTAGTTCACATAAAAAATCTTGCAAATCAAATACAAAAATGAAATACTATAAATACAGTTATTTTCAAATAAATTGTGATGTAGACAAATGTGCAGATATTATAGATGTTACTGGTTTGCTGTTGTGTTGAAACAATTAATAAGTGCTGATTAATTTGACCATTTTTGACTTTATATTACCTATGTACATACCATTTTCCTTTCTGATTGCAACTAAAGATAAAACTGATACAGGCTACGTCTATCTTTTATCAAAAATATCCATATATATATATGTATACACACACACACACACACATTCATATTCATAAAAATATATAAGATAGATTGAACAGTTGGCAATTTTTTTTTTTCATTTAACATTTTCTACGAATGAGCTTCATTTACTACAACAGAATGTTATCAACAGTAATGCATTTGTTGCAAGTACTTTATTATTAATGTGTTTATATTTCATCTAGTTTTTGCCTGTTAAGTTTATCAAGAATTATAAATTACCTACCCAGTCTGATGGAAATGTTTTAGATTATGTTTTCCCAAATGGTAGTTAATATTTCATTATATAAAATAAATTACCAAATTTTTATGAATTTGATAGAATTATTTTGTCAAGCTATTACTTTCCATTCAATTTATTACAAAACTAAAACAGCAAAAAAATAAATAAAAGGTATTTCATTAATATTTCATATATAATTTATAACACGATCCCTTCCTTATGTTACTGAGGTCAAGCATATTTTGAGAAACTAATTAAGTTACAATTTTTATAAGCAGTTTCTTTTTTTAGCAAATTAAATTTTTGACAATATATATATATATACATACATATACATATATATTGTCAAAAATTTAATTATATATATATATACATATGCACACGCATATATGATTATCTTTTATAATGGTTATACCAGTTTATATTAAGATAGAATCAGTTAGCAACCAGTAGTTTTATCATTAATACTATGCAAGATTTAAACAATCAATGTAGTTTCCTAGCCACCAGACCATAATAAGCTGAAAAAGAAGCAGTATTGATCTTGCTGTCTGGCTTTACTATTACTCTATAAACCATAGATAGCTATAATTTACTTAATATTTTTCTGGGTACACCCATCTGAAAAATAGAAAACCACTTTAGCAAAGATTAATAAGAGGAAAAATAAAAAGACAAGAAAAAAAAAAAAAAGAAATGGAAATCTTTCTGTATGAAAGAAATTACAAGCTTTACATATTTTCCTTACTTTTGCTCAATTGCAGATTTATTATCATATTAGCTGTTTCTGCTTTGTTTTCATTTTATGAATTTGTGTGTCTTATAAATCAATACTTTGTTTTGACTGAGTGTTAACAGTTGCCATTATAGAGTAGAGGGGAAATCAAATCCTGGTTGCATAACAGTTAAAAGTTTATTGTATTCCTCTACACTATGTTTCTAATGTCTCTTAGTAAGATGATGTTGTTTATTGCCTAGTCAACCCTGGTTCGGGAGGCTTGCAATTAGAGGCAGTCCAGCCATGACCATCTCATCTTTTTAGGAGTATCTAGGATGATGTTACCTAAGTGTTCTTTCTATTTTTAAGAAGGTCAGGTGTGATTTCAGAAAAATTTGGTTGCTGTTTCTAGCAGCTTGAGTGACTATATAGAGACTACCCCATTGGCTTTCAGATGTAGTAAAAATGTGTTGAAGTCAATGATTGGATTTAGTTTAATAATAATGATTTAAAATTTTGGCCCAAGGCCGGCAATTTTGATTACATTGATCTCAGTATTCAACTGCTACTTATTTCATTGATCCCATGAGAATGAAAGGCAAAGTTAACCTCAGCAGAATTTGAACCCAGAACTTAAAGATGAGTGAAATGCAACTGAGCATTTTGCCCAGTGTGCTAGCAAATCTGTCTGCTTGTTACCTTATTTAGCTTAATAATGGTTTCAAATTTTGACACAAGGCCAGCAATTTTGGAGAGGGGTGTAAATCAATTACATCAACCCCAGTACTTAACTGGTACTTACTTTATTGAGCCTAAAAGAATGAAAGGTAAAGTTGGCCTTGGCAGAATTTGAACTCAGAACATAAAGACGGACGAAATGCCACTAAGCATTTTTGCCTGACAGGCTAATGATTCTGCCAGTTCACTGAGGCACTACATGAAGAATTTTGAGTGGACACTATAGTTGATTACATTGACCCTAGAACTAGAGTAATTCTTTGTTTCATCAACCTCAGAGGGATGAAAGGCAAAGTTGACCTTGGTGGGATTTTGAACTCAGAATGTGTAAAGAGCCAGAATGAATTCTGCAAGAGATTTTCCCAATGCTTCAACAATGCTACTGGCTCTGAAAATAATCCTTTTTATTATAGGCACAAGGCCTGAAATTTTGGGGGAAGGGATTAGTCGATTACATCAACCCTAGTGCTAGACTGGTATTTATTTTATTGACCTCAAAAGGATGGAAAGCAAAGTTGATCTCGGCAAAATTTGAACTTAGAACGTAAGGACAGATGAAAAGCTGCTAAGCATTTCACCTGGCATGCTAATAGTTCTGCCAGCTCACCACCTTAACGATAATGATGATGATGAATACTTTTATTAGACACTGGGGCACAGATGAGGGGGACATAACAAGGACAGTTAGCAATTTGTGTGAGGGTTTATTTGAAAGAAAGTTGGCGTTAGGAAGGGCATGCAGCTGTAAAAACCATGCTAAGTCAGACAGTGGAGTTTGGCACAGTCCTCTGTCTTACCAGCTCATCAAACTGTCCAACCCATGCCAGTATGGAAGATGGACATTAAATAATGATGAGGAGGAGAAAGAGAAAGAAATGGAAGAGACAGAGAAATGTAATGAAAGCATGCATAGCATGTGATAACATGAGTGATGTAATCCTCCTGATACAGGAGAAAATCCATCTAGGACCAGAAACTGAAAGAGGCCAACCATATATACATACCACAATTTTTTAACATTGCCAGAACTATCATAGTAAAAGAATGATGCTTCTGAATCAGGAGGCCCACAAAAATGGAGTTTCCACTGTCAATAGAAAAAAAATGCATTTACATAAACAACAATATTAGTAACATATTAATGATATATTTTTAACTTGGGAATACAGCAAAATTGGAATCTGGCAATGCCTACATAGACCAACTTCAATGGCTTATTCTGCCCGGATTCAGAGTTAAGCATTGATGTTGCTCTGTGTTTCAGTTGATCAAAAACTTTACAAGTAAAAATAAAAAAAGGTATCAATAAAGTTATAAGTAGGTCCCAACAAACTGAAGTATCTTTTGATCCCTGTATGTTGGGATGTTATGTATTTTGAAGATTAGAGACTAATAGAATAAAGACCTGTTTTGTTTTGTACAAATAATGATATTCATTAGAAATGTTCTTTCAAAAATTGACCTGCATTGATTTTTGTAGAAAGAATTGTTTTTCAATAAGTTTTTGTATCTGTACAATAACGCACTAACGTATCTATTCTCAACACATTCTGGCAGATTCATATGTGAATATGCTGATAGCTATTGTATTCCATCATCAGAGAACAACTCTCTTTTGACAATGTGTGTTCATAACACATGCAACGTCTACCAGGATGTGTTGAGAATCAATACCTCAAGAATTTGTATGTATATTTCCCCACTTATAAACAATTTTCCTATTTGGAAAACCAATTTTAAAAATGTGGTAATTTACATTTTTTATCACATTCATATTTTGCTTATCTTGTTTACTGCTAATTAATGTTAAATAAATAATTTCTTCATCCATCCATTTTCATAGTCAACTTTTCCTGGGATTGTTGTCAGGGTAAAGTCCTCAGGTACCTCCTCCGTAGCATTCTAGCAGAAAAAAAAACATTATAAAATTTTCCTGCTGGATTCCCAAGCATTAACCAACCGAAACTATGGATATTATGCTCATAGTCTATCCCTATGTTTCCTGTTAGTTGGTTTTGTTTGAGGAATCAGTTTTGTGATCATTTCTTGCAGCAATCTAACCATTCCACTTTAGTACTAGAGCTGTGAAAAAAGAAACTAGTTGTTGAGGGTGAGGCCAAGAAGAAAACTAAATTTTTAATCTATTATGTCTTAATGTCTCATCAGATAATGGAAGAGTCAAGGGTTGTGGACCATCAGGGCTGTGCTTAGGGCAGTAGTTGAACATAATCCAGCCCTGAAGGTAGGGACATTCTCTTTACACAAATGAAATGATTTCCATTATCTAATATAGTTGGTTCTGTTGGCAAAATCAAAAAAATCAAATTATTAAAATCTATGAATTTCATTTATTTTTACATTTGCTTCATCTGTAACTTACTTAATCTCTTCTATTTCTTTGAGCCATGTAAATTTTTCTTCAGTTTTTTTATGGTGTTGTCTTCAAATTATTGAGAAGGAAATATCGACAGAAAAAGAGAAACATTAAATTTGTTTATCTAATTAAATTCAAATGAAGCTCATTGTCTCTGAACATTGTAAAAAGTTTACAAATTTGAATTCAACTACGCCTTTAAATTGAAATATCTTTGAAATATCAGACATAATAATTATTGAATATAGTGAATAATCACCACCACCACCAATAATGATAATAATGTTTCAGATTTTGGCACTAGGCCAGCAATTTGAGGGGAGGTAACAGTCAATTACATTGATCCTAATGCTCAACTGGTACCTATTTATTAACCCTTGAAAAAATGAAAGGTAAATCCTTGAAACTTAGAACATAAAGCACTGGAAGAAATGCTGCTAATCATTTCGTCTGATTCCCTAATAATTCTGCTAGTTCACTCTCCTTAATGAGGATGATGATTTTTGATTTAGGTACAGGGCCAGCAGTTTTGAAGGGCAGGTTTAGTCAATTGTATCTAGCTCTAGTACTTGACTGATACTTAATTTTTATCAGTCGCAGAGAGATGAAATGCTAAGTTGGCCTCAGCAGGATTTGATCTCAAAATGTAGAAAGCGAGAAGAAATGCTACAGGACATTTTGTCTGATGATCCAATTATTCTGCCAGTCATATTCTTAGAAAATAACAAGTGTAATAACTGAATGCAGGCTTTTTCATGTCAGTCATTATGACAACAGTATGAACTGGAAAATAAAATTATTTCCATGTCATCCTTGTTTCTAGTTCACTCTTACAGCCTGGGTGTTTTTCTTCAATCCCTATCCTAGCTATCATTTCTGGCTGTATCATCATCATCATTGTAAATGATGGTGACACTCATTTACAACTATCATTTGATGTCAAGGAGACAGTAACACATACATAAAAACACACATATGTATGCATATATGACAGACTTCTTGTAGTTTTCATTGACCATATTCACACATGAGATGCCATACAGTGGGACTGAACCCAAAACCATGTGGTTGGAAAGTAAACTTTTTACCACACAGCCACACCTGCACCTCTATTTTTATATTGTTGTCTGTTAGCAAATACATATATGTTGAAGGTCTGCAATAAAATATATTTTTGAAAGAAAAGAAAAAGGCAATGTTAATTGGAAGAATTAAGACTGCTGATGCAAGTGAAACAGAAAAACTGAAAAGTAAGGTTTTTTTCTTAAAAATCAGAGCTCAACATTAGCAACTGAGTTACTAATGTTTTTGACTGACAGGTTACAAGTGGGTGATGAAAGCTATCAAGATCAGTGATAACAGAAATGATAGATAAATCTCTACTCTGTAGCTAACCTGTTATTATCTACAAGTTTAATGGCTGAAATATATTTAATAATAGATGCTCCTTATACAAAAAAAGGCTTACTGAATATTAGATGTAAGACATGAAGTGCAAAGTTAGCATAAAATAGACATAATAGAAACAGACAACTTGCAAAAGTTTAAAAAGCACAACTGAACCATAATCTGATAAATATTATTCATTTTGTCTTATTTTTTCCTCAAGTTCTTATCATTTCATTTACTAATTCCTTCCTTTTACTTTTTTTTTCATGATTGACAGACAATCTGATGACTTCACCCTGCCATGAATGGTTTCAGTTAGAAATAGCTTTCATTGGTTACATTCCTGTCACATGTCAGTGTGTGCATGGCCACTCAATATAGCCAATTACTTAGCAGGACTTGCACATCTCATATTAGAAGTATTATGTGCAGTATTAGGTGTATGAGGGAGAATTTCAGATAGGTTATTAAGGAAAGTACCCAAGTCATTCAAACTTAAAGAGGAAAAAAGTTAGAGAGAGTCTGTGGACATATATTTTTTTTCTCTTTTATTGAGCAATTTGTATGTATACTACATAGGTAGTCAATGTTAGCCATGGTGTCAATTATGTAGTTTTAGAAGTTCACTTTGTCCAATAATTTCAATTTCTGAAGTGGTCCCTAACTTTGTTGCAGGCACAGGCATACCTGTTTAGTAAGAAGCTTGTTTCCCAACCACATGGTTCTGAGTTCAACCTCACTAAATGGCACCTTTGGCAAGTGTCTTCTATTATAGCTTCAGCCTGACCAAGACCTTGTGAGTGGATTTGATAGATGGAAACTGAAAGAACCCTGTTGTATATATATATATATATATATATATATATATATATATATATATATATATATATATATATATATATATATATGTTTGTGTGACTTTCTGTCTGTGTTAGTCTTCCACCACTGCTTGTCCACTGGTATTGGTGTGTTTACATCCCTGTAAATTAGTGGTTTGGCAAAAGAGACTGATAAAGTAACTACCAGGTTTTAAAAAAAAGTAGGTATTGGGGTCTATTCATTTGACTAATAACTTTTCAAGGTGGTGCCCCAGCATGGCCAAAGTGTAATGACTAAAACAAATAGAAGGTAAATCCTCTTTTAAATGCAATCATATTTCTATATTTAAATTTGTTATTTTTTATTAAATAATTTCGTTGGTGATATAGTTAGAAAAATTCCACTTTTATTCTTATATTTCTTTTTAATATTGTCGTCATCCAAAAGTTGTCCATTTTCGTACTTCATCTTGTAGTAGTTGTTTAGCCTCAAGTCACCTTTGATTGAGATGGTCTATGTTTCATAAATAACCAGATGGACAACTAGAGGTGATTCACAAATCTATTCTTTTATACTTTGTGTTTAGGCCAGTGGGGAACCACACTGTCCTCTTCATATGCACTGGTGCAGTGAATGGAGTTCAATGTGGCTGTTATGTAACATATTTCTTTGTTTTTCTACTGCCAAAATTTTTTATGTATGATGTGAGGCCCCTACTCTGCATTTGCTAGTTCTATCTTATCAGGGTATAATCAGAAATTTGAGGTGGAAGAGCAATCTTGTACTGGAGTTGTAGTATTATGTAGTCTTAAAAAGGAAGGAGTAATTGAGTAATAACATACAGAATGCTAGATAAAAAAATGAGATGGCTATCGCTAGAATCTCTAGTTGAATAATGTTTCATCTATTTAATGATAAGTGTGAAATGTTTAATATAAAGTTGCTGTTTTGTGATCTAAAGTAAAGAGTGGTGTGTATGAGTCAGGTCTGCAAAGTGGTAAATTTAATCATCACCATCACATGTCTGTTTTCCATGCTGACATGAGTTGAGTGGTTTGACAGGAGCTGGTGAGCCAGAGAACTGCACCAGGCTCCAATTCTCTGTTTTGGCAAGGTTTCTATGGCTGGATGCCCTCCCTGATGCCAACCGATTTTCAGAGTGCCCTTTTTATGTAGCACCATCAAGAGCACTTTATATGTGGCACCAGTACAGATGCATTTTTATGTGGAAAAGCATTAAAAACATGGCTCTGTAGCAGACCTTGCCTACACCACATGCAGTTCTGAGCCCATTTTGTTTATAACTTTTTGAATGTAACTTTTAGATAAGAGATGAACCACTGTAAGTAAATATTGTTGACTAGTATACTTGTACCATAAATATGACTGTAATCTGCATTTAGATAATTAATCCTTGACTTCTTTCACTGCAGGAATATACCCAAACTATTGGTGAAAGGCCAAATTCTATATTTTATTTTAGAAATAAATTACTTGCCTTATTAAACAAAAACAATAACAGCTTGCTCAAAAGAATTATTCACTAACTATGACCCTGTGATCTTTTGGGCTGCTAGTTTCCTTAATGAGTAATATCTATTAAACATGAACTCTCCAAATGCATCACTTACACTTGTATCTAGATTTCTTAAGTCATTCAAAAGAATCTGATATGTTGTACTAAATACAGTAAATAAATCTGTCAAGAGGAGATACAGACAGAGCTCATCCCTGGATTTCTTTAGATATTTATTAAAGATTGAAGAAATAGTGTTCTTTTGTGCAGAAAACAGTTTTTATTGAAAGTGGATTTGATCAACTTATCTTGCTTCTACATATTTCTCAGTTAAAGATTTCTTGCTGAGCAAATAAAAATATTGCATTTAACCGCTTTCCCAAATCTATAAATGAAAATATTCCATTGTATTTTACTCAGTGCTTGAGTAAGAAAGGTTATAACTCTTTAGTATTGTGTATGTGTTATGGAAAAGGTGATCGATTAAAGCCACACAGTTTGTGTCTGGTATATTGTAGGAACCAGATGAGCCGAAGTTATAAGCTGTTATGTTTGTTTTGTTGAGTCATAAATCAAGACATTTTATTAACCTCAATTATAAATTAACTAGAGACAGTGAGTGGTCTGTTGAAAATAGACAAATAAACAGTATCCAAACCCACTTGACAAAAAATCAATGTAATTTAGAAACAAGTAGAATTGAATATTTGAGAATAGATGTACTAAACCCACACACACACACACACACACACACACACACAC
>NC_069006.1:6817148-6821876 GCF_001194135.2 Octopus bimaculoides | reverse complement strand
CACACACACACAGACACACACACACACACACACACACGTAAACTCACATAATAGTGGTGGTGGAGAGTCAGAATGAGCGAGAGCGATTTAGGGAAATGATTAGGTGTAAGAGACATTGATTAGTGAATGTAAGAGATATTCCAGCCCTTAATATTGACATGTATTCACAGACATGTAGGGATGGTGCATGCTGAATGAAAAGTAATGTATACCGATAATTGCACCAAACTTAGGACATTGTAATTAGATCAAGTACAAAAAAGTTAAGTTTTACACTAGATAAATATTAATAATATATTGAGCAAACTTGAACCTTTTCTGTATAGAAAACTGGATGCATAATAATGATTTTGATAACGATTTTTAACTCTCTTGCTCATGCTTTTGAATATATGTGCACAACAAACTATATTCATCTGTGGATCAGATATGATGGAAGAGGTTCCCTGTTAAGTAGGAGAATAAAATCATTGTATTTTGAGACGATGCAGTTTTACTCAACAATTTCGTTTTCCTTCTATTTCTTATCTACTAATAATAAGAAATCATAATAACTCTTGTAATTTAATATTAAATTTATTTTATTTGACTTAACGTTTTCCTCATAGGTTTGCTAGATATTCTTTTTTGAGCCTTACTTGGCACAAATGAAATTTAAAGGAAGTTTAGCTCTTCAAAAATCTTTATGTAAGTAAAAACAATGGACATAGTTTCACTGTTTTACACAGATTATCTTGAAGTATAGTAATATACAAATGTATAATAAAATACAAATATTGATAAAGATTATAAAATTTATCTTTTAGTCATGGTAACATATGATGTTATTATTCATGTCTTATTTGACAGGATCTAACAATAGTTATTGTATCACTTTCACTGATTTGGTTATTTCTTCTCCACTAAACATGGCTTGGATAACAGATTGTGCACATTTAATCGCAGGTACTTAGCCTAAGTTCTCTATCTCATGCATCACAAATTTTTTTACTATATTTTATAGATAAATCTTCTCAAAAAATGGTGATTAGTAAAAACACATATCTTTTAGAAATGTAGAGCTTTATTTATTTCACTTATTTAAATAGACACATTAGTCAACATTATATATGTTATATATATATATATATATATATATATATATATATATATATATCTATATATATATATATATAGATAGATAGGTTATTATTTTCATTTTAGCTATAATTCTAAATTACTGATAACACTTTTAAGCAATTATGATTTTTTTAAAAGTATTAAAAGATATTCCAGCACATTCAGATTTAATATAAAAAGTTTCCTAAAGAGCCTAAATGTTTATAAAAAGCATTTGGAACATGATAAATGTGTAGACATGTCGTCAATATTCCAAAGGTCATCATGTTTAGAGTTCTTCCCAGATAAGTGATCCACTGAGTAAACTCCTAATGTAAACCAACTAGAAAGATCGATTTTTTGGAGAATTACAAGCTGCAATTTCCTGGCCAACTTCACTTCTTTAGTAGCCAGAAGTCTTTCTGCAACAGTGAAGAAATTTGAATTTTCCATGATATGAACCTGTTATGTCTTTTGAAATGATACTTAATAATCGATAGCTCCTATTTTATGGTAAAGCAATAAAACATCAGTAAATTAAGAATGAGGCAAAAACCGATGTTGCTTCAGCATTTGTTGCAATATTTATGCACACAGTTCAAATACTTGAGATAATATTGGTTACTGTGCTCATTGACTGTTTTTAACTTGAGATTTTGGTGAATAAATTTTAGTTTTCACTGGCGACATGGTACACAACTGAATAGCTGAGGTGTTGTTTACTACTGACCTGAAGGTCAGTGGTTCAATTTTTGCCAAGGGCATTGAATTACATCTTTAGACAAGACACATTACAATGGTTGTCTTGTTTATCTCAACTGATAAATTATTAAAGCTGCCACTTAATGGATGAATGATTAATGTAAAGTACTGGTAACCCACCAAATTTTGTGTTGTCTAAATTTGTTGAACCACCCCCAATCCACTGGAAAATATATGCAAAATTATTAAAAAAAAAAACAGCATCAAAGCTCCCCCACCATTCCATCCATCATTTCCTTTGTGAATAATAAATTAAAATAGAATGAAGCCCAGTTTCTGTTTGATTCTAGAAATCAACAGGTTTTTAATTCTGTCATTGTACACATATATACACACACACACACACAGATACATGTTTATAGAGTATAAAGTAGATGTATATTATTCAAGGATGAACCATATTGATTTATTCAGTGCCATTAGTTGTGGTTACAGACCCATGCATGTATACACATATACATTTACCCATCTGTTGTTCACATTAGTTTCTGTGAAGTTTTTATAACTTAAGATTTTTAGGTGGAGTTAATTGTATAGGTAATGAACCAGAGTATTATCTATATTAATAACAGATGTTAGCACTTTTTTTTTTTTCCCAGGGGTACATGCTAGTGCATCAGCTAATGAGAGAGTCTCTATGTAGTAGTTTCACCATCTAGAAATAGCAGGTGAATGACCTTCAAATCACACCTTGCCATCTTTCTCTCTTTAAAAAGGAACGACATATTAGATAATATGGTTCTAGAGGTGTTAAGGCTGAAAATAGTATGGGATGGTTATGAATGGAAAGCCTTTGATTAAGGTCTGCTCAGTCAGGTCTGTCTTGTGGTTAAACAGTAAGAGTAACAGTAAAGCCAACAAGAAACAGCAGCCAAATATTCCTCAAGTCACACCCTACTGGTATAAAAAGGAAGGAAACATTAGACAATGTAATTAATTCTAGCTATACATAAAAAGATCAGGTGAATCGGGGCTGATCTAGGACTATGCAGTACGCATTCCGGTGGTGCATAATGTTGGTTTCAAATTTTGGTATAAGGCCAGCACATTCAGTGGGTGGGATAAGTCAATTACATGGACCCAAGTGCTCAACTGATACTTATTTTATCAACCCTAAAAGAATAAAAGGCAAAGTTGACCTCAGCAGAATTTGAACTCAGAATGTAAAGATGGACGAAATGCTGCTAAGCATTTTGCTTGCTGTGCTAATGATTCTGCCAACTTGCACATTAACTGCAGTACATAATGTTAATTGGGTTGTTTTGTGAATAAAGTCTTTACACATCTTGCATTACTTACTGCTGCTGTTGACTGATAATATCACAGAAATCTATTCAAAGATCTATTCCCTCATGCACCCCACAATCTTTCAAGTTCTGCTGTTAGTGTAACAACAGCATCTGCTCTTTTATTACTTCTCTAGATCTATTTAATTCACTCATATCATTTACTTTTATCACCCTTACTTTCTCTAAACACTTTTCTCAGAACTGCATCATCCCTCTAGAAATCCCTTCTTATACATCTCCCCACCCACCATCTACTTACTTACAATAATTCAAATTAAAGAGGAAATCCAAAATCCTCACCATGTTATCTCAACCTATTTGTCTGATAGAACCTGAAGATTATGGTAACTCTGTGTTTATAACTTCAATTGGATTTTACCTGAAGCTTCAGGATCACATTTCTTCTTTGTTTAAGGTTATCAATGAAAAACCTTTGATAACGCTCTGCCAAACAATTCTTTTCCTTAATGTATTCTGCAGACTTTGAAAACCTATAAAAACCACAAGTGGTTTCTTATTTAAAGCAAACAAATTTCTGCATCTTCTGCTTCCATATATTCTATGGATGATTCTCTTTGTGATTTATTCAATTGGAGTGTTGTCCTATAACCTTTAATGTCTATCATAGAAGTAGATGTTATGCAAACTATCTTTTGTGCATGACAACTCTAGTTATTACATAAGCAAAAAAAAAAAATACTTAGTTTGCTTATAAGTTCTGTCAAGGATTTCTCAGAGTTGCATGCTAGAAGTGCTGTACTTTTTATTGCCTGTTTGTTTCCCTTGGTTTAAAAAAAAGTATAAATGTTTCACAAATTCTTTTTAACTCGTTAAACTGTTACACAAAATTATTGTAAATCATTTTATTGATATTCTTCTTTCAGAATTTTTCATAGTTCCCTGTTTCTCAAAACTCCTATGTATCTAATATTTAATATTCATTATAAATTAGGTTTCATGTACATGCATATACACACACACACACACACACACACACACACACACACATCATTATCATCATCTCTTTGTCATTGTTTAATGTTCGCTTTCCATGCTGGCATGGGCTTAACAGTTTAACTGAGGACTGGCAAGCCAGGAGGCTGCACCAGGCTCCAATCTGATCTGGCAAGGTTTTTACAGCTGGATGCCCTTCCTAACACCAACTACTCTGAGAGTGTAGTAGGTGCTTTTTACATGCCTCTGGCAAAGCGGGGGGGGGGGTCATCAGGTGGCACTTATATATATATATATATATATATATATAATGAAGGCACATGGCTTAGTGGTTAGGATGTTGCACTCACGATTGTGAGATCTTGGGTTCAATTCCCAGACTGGACATTATGTTGTGCTCTTGAGCAAAGCACTTCATTTTATGCTGCTCTGTGATCATTTCATCATCTGACATGTAGACACACTTGTGCACCTGTACAGGTAATGTCGATTTGATGGAGAGAGTGAGCTTATGTGAACACAAACATTTGATCATTATAAACAAATCATCTGTGTGGTTGTTCGGAAAGAAATTGCTGAACACTCATATGTTTTCTAATGAGAGGAGAGTCCATGATAAATATAT
>NC_069006.1:6806808-6815851 GCF_001194135.2 Octopus bimaculoides | reverse complement strand
TATATATATATATATGATGGGTTTCTGCATAGTCTCTATCTAGAAAATTCATCTACAAGGCCTTAGTTGGCCCAAGACTATAGTAAAAGACACTCACCCAATGTACCATGCACTGAGTTTGAACATGAAATCATGTGGTTGCAAAGCAAGCTTCTTAACCAAACAGCCATACTTTTATATATTCTTGTTATCAACAGTGATCTAGTAACAGTTTTGCCATCTTTGTATGAGAAAGATAAGTCCTGATAGAAAAGCATCTTCATATAGAGTGGAAAGTAAAACAGTTCTAACAAGACATTATTGCCATGTTGTTGTAGATTACTATTCAATGACGACTTTTTAAAATAAGTGTTTTAGTAGGAGTGAAGGATGTAGTGCAATAGTTTTTTGTTGAATTAATCTCAGAATTTTTATGGAACTATTAATCTCAATATGAGTAATTGAAATATTGGTTTTTTTCTTACTTAAGGGTTTATATTTTAGGAAAACGAGAAGTAGTATGTTGTGATTCTCATGCATTAGTGTAAGATGGTTTCAGGTGGGGGAGTGGAACTTTGTGATTTTGGTTTTTTTTTCTAGAATATTTGCCACAAGCTCTGAATCACTGTAAAACACTTAGTAATAATTTCCCATGCTAGTAGCAACGGTTGGATGGTTTTGTAAATTTGAAAATTCTATTTTAATTGTTGAAGTAGGTATTTTACAGTAATATTCCATTGTTATCACACAAAAACAGGCCAATAATGCAAGGAAATAAACTCTGTTTTGAGTAGGATTAAATACAGAAAACAGTTATATAACTTAGCTAATGATAATTCACAATTCTAATTTTTAATATTTGGTATTAGAAAGGCAGTGAACTGGCAGGATTATTAGCTTACCAGGCAAAATGTTCAGCAACATTTTCTCCATCTTTATGTTCTGAATTCAAATCATACCCAAGTTGACTTTGCCTGTCATCCTTTCGGGGTTGATAAAATAAGTAACAGTTGAGCACTGGGGTTGATGTAATCATCTTGCTTCCCTCCCCCCTCAACATTTCTGGCCTTATGCCAAAATTTGTAACCTCTATTTGGTATTAGAAAAGCAGTGAGCTGGCAGAATTGTTAGCATGCTGAGCAAAATGCTTAGAGGCATTCCAACTATCTTTGTGTTCTGAGTTCAAATTACACTGAGGTCAACCTTACCTTTCATTCATTTGGGGTTGATAAAATAAGTACTTGTTGAGTACTGGGGTTGATGTAATTGACTAGCATCCTACCCTAAAATGCTGGCCTTGTGACAAAATTTGAAACCAATATTTAGCATTAGATATTCAACAACTACTTTGACTGAAATTACTTTAAATATACTGACACTAAAAGTTGTTGAGCTGGTAAAGAAGTCAGTGTTATATACTGCAACTGATGCCAGCTGGAAACAAGTCCACTGCTAAGAGTTCAGTGGTTAAAACCCTACTGAATTTAGCTCAGTGCTTCAGGTTTTTAAAATAAGCTGTGGGGTCAACTGAAATAAATGAAGGTTTGAACTGAGATGAATTACTGGCTGAATGTGGGGCATAGCTATTTAGGGGCTTGTTATGTAGTAATTGGATAGAATCCGAGTTATTTTATCTTATTCATTTCTGATCAACTCCAAGTAACAAAATATCTAGAGAAATGAAACTTTATCTTCAAAAAAAAAAAAAAAAAAAAAAAAAAAAAAACTCTTTTAAGAAATACAATAGTATCTAATTTAATACATGTACAAAGTTTAATTTTATAAAAGTTTTTCGTTTTTGAACTGAAATAATCTCTTTACTCAAGTAAAAAGTAGATAGTGCTCCAGTCTTAGTTTTCAATTGTATTTACTTTCTTATGTTTCCAGCTAGTCTAGTTAGACCTTCCATAACCCCAGTTCACATGTTATACTTTTATTTTGATGAGGAATAAGTTCAGTTTCAGTGATGTGGTATGCAAAAAGAAAATAAGAAATATCAATACCAAAAATTAATAAGACTTTTGTTGACATATTCTCATCTCTTGCCTGTGGCAAGTTTCTACTTAAAACAAGTTGAACTGTTGCCATGTTTGTAGACGAGGTTCCAATTATATGAAATTGAAATATGAATGCATTTACTGAAGTTACACTATCAGGATTTAGTATTTTATTGGAATTGGTTCAGTTTTAGCAGGAGTCTGCAACAACCACTTATTTCACATTGTAGATGTAAATTTTATCTGCATGAATCCCATTTTGTGGATGTAATGCCTCAAACAAGAATTGGAAATGCTATGTTATTATTAGGTGGCTACTTGTAATGGATGAAGAACTGAATGTTTTAAAATTGAATAGCTGAATTGTGTCATAGTTCTTTGCCTCTCATTGAAGTGGGTTTGATAACTGAATGGCAAGACTTTCAGGCTAAAAGTTTAAGCTATGTTATTAAGGCATAACATAAAATGCATACTAAAAGCAATAATGAAACATACAAAGGAATCATAGAAAATACTTTCTGTCGATACTATTTTTACTTTCTCCTGCTGAAGTTTTCTTTTACTAATAATATCTCATAGAAGTCCTTAACTAGAAATTCCTGTCCACTCTCTTTTAAGAGTTAAAATGTTAAATTTTATTAGCAAAAATGTATTCTATGGAAAACAATTGATTTTAGAAGCATTTATTTTCGACCTTGGCATTTTTTCCATATCAATCATTACTTAATGACCATAATAGTTTAGGGCTGCCTTATTGGTACACTATTTGTCTTTCCTTCCCCACCACCATATGTCTCCCACCCTCCTCATGCACTATACCTGCCTCTTTCTTCCTCACCTACTCCTCTAATTTACTCAACATAACTCCACTTTCATCCCTCTCCTGTCTACTGTTTCATTATTACTAGCCTTCTGTCAGTCATCTCCTACTCCCCACTCCAATCACTCTTCTTTTACATTTTCAAATAAATATGTCTTTTAGCATAAATACGCTGGATATTTAGCATAAATATCCAACGTATGGAAGGGGTAGCCATAGGAATACATGTGATGAAGTGGTGAGAAAAGGATCTTCAGTTGTTGGGCCTCACTGTGAAAATGACAAGGGACGGTAACTTCTGGTGATTTGTTGTGCTTGAGAAGACACGCCAAGTTAAGTAAAATCATGACTGTCTATGCATACAGGTGTGTCCTTTAGGCCATAACCCCAACTCCCTCTCTCTCCACTGAAAGGTCTTTGTCTTGCAGGCTCACAGGTGCTGGTGCCATGTAAAATGCACCTGTTTCGATGTCATGTAGAAAAGCACCCATGCCAGTGCCACATAGGAAAGTACCCGCACTGGCGTTATGTACAAAAGCACCAGTGCCAGTGCCACATAGATAAGCACCTGTGCTAGTGTCACATTGAAGACACTCATGCCAGTGCCATGTTGAAAGCACTTCTGCTGATGCTACATTAAATGCATTTATGCCGGTGCCATATTCAAAGCATTTGTGCTAGTGCCACATTAAAAGCACCCAGTACCCTATGTAAAGTGGTTAGTGTTAGGAAGGGCATCCAGCTGTAAAAACCATGGCCAAAACAGACAAATGGAGCCTGGGCATCTCCTCAGCTGGCTAGCTCTTGTTACACTGCTCAACCCATAACAGATTGGAAAACAGATGTTAAATGATGATGCATTAGTAAGAAAAGAAAAAGTTATATTTCTCTAAAATAATGTTGAAATTTGTGTTGCTAAGACTACAAAAAAAAAAAAATCTAGTTTTTTCTGCTATTAAAATAAAGGTTATTATTTTAGTTGTTTGTACAATTAGCTGCATATGACCTCATGATGTCTTGGTTGAACATTTGACTCAAAGCTGAAAGGTTCTTATATATTAATGATTCTAGCATGGTTCCAACATCTTTTGTATATTGAATATTGTCAAGGAAATGAATTACATTTATTTTTAGTTCCATAATTAAAAATTAAATCATTGCTATAAGTTAAATTTAGTTATTGTGTTTGTAATTTTTGCTTCAAGTCTATAGGTTTTCCTTTTTTTCACTTCCTAAATCTTGATGCTTTATAAATTCAATTCTGAATTTAATATTTCAAATTTAATTACTCTTTTTTAATACACATTTTATGTATATCGTTGTTTATTAAGCTGCTCTTCAGTTTCAATTAGTCTGTATGATTTTTTAAAAAGTTTCTGTATTGTTCACCCAATTCAGTTTTGCTATTAGATTTACTATGTTTCTTACCAGGTAGAATTTTTAATTTGTTTACATAAACAGGTTTGAAGTGCACTCTCTTGTTGAACTATTAGAGATTTTATACAATCTAATTGATTTGAGTGTAAAGTTTAGGTGCTTTGCACACTACTAACAAATATGGTTGTTTCCTATTTATCTAAACAAATGTAATTTCCTAGTGTTCACAATAATTGTAAATTACATTCCTCTTTCTTTCCCAAATAAGTTCTGTCCCTCATCCTTTATTAAACTTGCCTGATTGTGTATATGTAATTTTATATCAATAGGTTCTTATCAATAAAGCAGAGGGTGGAAGACTGAAATACTTGATAATATTTAATTTTATCCCTTTTATTCTCTAAGTTCAACTTATGCTGGTGTTCACTTTGATCTTATTCCTTCTGGGGTCAAAAATACAATCTCAACGATAATATACTAAGGCTGTGTCATAGTCTGTTCGTCTGGTCTGTGTTGGTGACTGTCTGAGTTGATGAATGAAAATATGTTCCTTGGATTGCTTGAAGAAGTAACTGAACAGAACCTGTGAGCGTTTAACAGAAGATCTTATTATCACACATAATGATTAAATGTGTTGGCCTTCTACAAATAACAATTGCAATAATTACATTCTGAGAGAGAGAGAGAGAGATTGCTTAGAGTTTGCAGCAAGCTATTGATATGACATGTGGTTTGCCCAATATAACTGCAAACAACTGTGCTGTATTCATGGCGATGGAGGTTCCTGTCCTTTATATGCACTGTCTGTTTTAGCTGTCTCCCTGGGTCATCAGGCTGGTAAAAATGTGAGCTGAATGGTTTTTATAGCAGACTGGAAGTAAAATTCTAGAATGTTTGAGAAAACATGCCGGTTGGTCTGCTAATAGACCAGTCATGTGAAACTGCGGTAGTTTGCTCATGAGGTCTGACTGTGTATCCAGGGATTCGATTTTGAATTATTGCTGTGTTAGTGTACATATTCAACAGAATGTAAGTATCTTGAGAGAAAAGTTAGACATAAGAGGCATCAGATGTGGTGTGCAAGAGAGACGGCTGCACTGGTATGGTCATGTGATATGTATGGACGAGGACAACTGTGTAAAGATGAGCCAATCTCTGTGGAGGAGACCTGTGGGAGTGGTGGACCCAGGAAGATGTGGGATGAGGTGGTGAAGCACAATCTTTGAACTTTGGGCCTCACAGAGACAATGACTAGTGACCAAGACCTTTGGCAATAGGCTGTGCTTGAGAAGACCTGTCAAGCCAAGTGAAATCCCAGTCATGGCTGATGTTGGTGTCATGTAACTGGCACCCATGCTGGTGGCATGTAAAAAACACCTTTTGAGCATTGGGCCTCACGGAAGCAAAGTGGTTGAGCTCCTTTCAAGTGTTGGGCCTCATGGAGGCAATGACCGAGACCTTTGGCATTATGTCGTGCTTGAAAAGAAGACCCATCAAGCTGAGCAAAATTGCAGTCGTGGCAGGTATTGGTGTCACACAAATTGGCACCCATGCCGGTAGCACGTAAAAGCACCCATTACACTCTTGGAGTGGTTGGTGTTAGGAAGGGTGTCTAACCAAAGACACCATGCCAAATCAGACGGGAGTCTGGTGCAGCCTTCCAGCTTGCCAGCCCTGGTCAAACTGTCCAACCCATGCCAGCATGGACAATGGACGTTAAATGATGATGATGATGATGCTACAGCTGTATCATCTCATCACACTCTTCCCCTTAAAATAATAGAATTGGTTCAATATTAAATGAAAGGGAATCAATATTTATTTTTGTTGTTTTAAAAGCTAGCTTCTTCCATCATCCCAGCTTCCATGTTGAAGTTCTGGGAGTATCAAGATTATGTTTGCATGTGTATTTGTCACATCAGTAAAATGAGGAATTTTTAGTGTCTTTGAGAGGTTCACTGTTCTGTTAAGTCAATCTGATGGATACGAGTTAATAATTTTCCCCCCAAGGTTTACAACATAAGCTTGATGGACACATTTATCAGAAAGCAATTCCCTATTATGATGCATGTTCTTTGATCCTTATCCTAGCGAACAGTTTAAGGACTCTTGTATATTCAGAGAGTACGTATTATCATTGCGCTTCAATAACATTCTTAATTTTTTTTAGATTATGAATATATTTGTTTTTATGATACCCTTTGGACAACAACATGATGCATCATGGGAAGTTAGCACCTGCATACATGTGTGTGTGTGTGTGTGTGTGTGTTAAGTTTGAGATTTTGTATTTTTTGATGGTTGTTTTCCATTTATATCTGATAATGTCCTTGTTCTTGCATTGTTTTGTGTAATTTATTTAGGTTTATTGATTGTTTTTCCTTAGAATTATTTCTGTGTGTGTGTTTGCATTAGTTTATTATTAATCTCTGTAGCAACAAACTGGTTAAGGCTTTCCTATGTTCTTTGTAGCCTGATAATGGTGGTTGATCAGGCAAGCCAGATAGCAAATTTCCAGTGTCTCTATGTTTAAAGTTGTGAGCACAAAACACAAACTGAAACAAATGAAAGAAGAAGTATATGAGTGTAAGGTCTGAAGTTCAATTCCAGTGGACAGTATTTTAGGCAAATATCTTCTAACATAGCCTCTGGCCAAACCAAAGTATTGTACATGAAAATGGTAAGTTGGAAACTGTGTGAAGCCCATTAAAGGGACTGTAACTTTTTAGGACTGGTGGCTGACTTAATCCATTATTTGGATTATCCAGTTTAATTTTACCACTTGGCCCTTGGGTTCCTTCAGTAGAGTCATCTTTCTTGTACTGAGATAAGCTCTCCAGTCTGAGTTTATCCTGATGTGTTGCTTTGTCTTACAGTAACTCATGAATCAGATTTCCTTCCCCACCCCATTCTTGGAGTTTCTGTTGAAGGTCATCTTTTTATCTTTTACTTGTTTCAGTCATTAGACTGCAACCATGCTGGGGCACCACCTTGAAAAATTTTTAGTCAAATGAATCGATCACAGTACTTGTTTTTTTAAAGCATGGTACTTATTCTGTTGGTCTCTTTTGTGGAACCGCTAAGTTAATGGGATGTAAACAAACCAACACTGGTTGTCAGGCAATGGTGAGGGACAAACACAGACTCATATATATATATATATATATATATATATATGGGGCTTCTTTCAGGTTCCACCTACCAAGTCCACTCAAGGCTTTGGGCAGCCCAAAGATATAGAAGACATTTGCCCAAGGTGCCATACTGTGAGACTGAACCCAGAACCGTATGATTAGGAAGCAAACCTCTTACCACATGACCCTCTCTAAAATAATGAAAGAAAATGTCTCTTTGATTAGATAAAAGAAAAATATGAACATAAGTTTGTTATTCAATTAGCCAAAGATGAAATCTTGAAAAATCACTGATGTGGTTTTTGAAAACTAAAGTTCCTATCATCAAATTTGTTAGAGAGACTGTTTATGAAGGTGTTAAGCATGTTTATATGGATAAATAAATTTTTTTGTGTAAAAGTATACGTAAAACACTGGTGTGCTTGATTTATTTATTCAATTTAAAAAAAAAAATCAAATATATTACTGTGATAAAAATATTAACTTTTATTAAGTTTATATAACACTATCTGCTTGGGGCATAAGTCATTAAAACTGATATGGATTGACAAGAAATTAAATTATGGAAATTTTGTTAGTAAAATTACTAAATCTGCTTGTTGAGTTAGGAGATAAACAGCACAGAGGGAACACAGGTGATGAAAATAGTGAGATTAGAATGTTAAATAAATTCAACAGTAATTTGATTAAATTTAAAAAGATCTTAACAATCTAATGGGGAAGAAAGAATACATTTTGTCTCTCAGCTCCACTACCAAGTGAAAGAATGAACCTTCTTGTCTTTATGAATTGTATCTGAAGGCAGTTCAACATTACTGAGCCTGGTTTTATTTTTATTTGTCAGCCAGTCCTAAGAAATATGTAACCCATTAGAAATAAATATTTTTTGTCCTGCACATGCATGCACACGTACATACACACACACATACACACACACACACACACAGCTTCCTTACAGTTTCCCTCAACCAGTTCTACTCACAAGCAGAAGACACTTGTTTGTAGTACTACACAGTGTTTAGAACCTGAGACCATATGGTTATGAAGCAAACTCCACATCCACCAAACTGTGTTTGTAGCTGTAATATGCCTTTCTATTATAGGCACAAAGCCTGAAATTTTTGGGGAGGGACTAGTCATTTACATCATTCCCAGTGCTCAACTGGTTCTTGTTTCATTAGCTCCACTAAAATGCTGGCCTTGTACCTAAATTTGAAACCATTATTATTATTATTATAGAAACAAAGCTCAGGTTTGGTCTTATTCCTGGTAGGATTTATGTGTAACCTTAGGTATCCTCATATTTTCAGCAGTTTTTCATGTGCTTAACCCCCCTCCCCCCGATAATCCTTGTGGTCCCTAAGAGGCAAACTTTCTGTAGGAGCTCTACCAGGCATTCTATTTCAATCTCCTTCAGCCATTTATCTACATCTTGGCTTACTGGGGCATGCTATGTTGATCATCATACATATTCTTTCTTTTTTATTCACCACAACAATGTCCGGTTTCTGTTGTCTTGTTGGGTGATCGCACTAGATCATTGCATCCCATAAGATTTTGCAATTCTCATTTTCGATGTCTCCTTCTGGAGTTTGCTTGTACCATGTCATTGCTCTTTGTAGACCATGATTTCCACACAGCTCTAAATGGATCACTCTTGCCACATTGTCATGGCATCTTTTGTATAACTCCCAATGGATCATTCTTGCCATTATTATTATTATTATTATTATTAT
>NC_069006.1:6804932-6806283 GCF_001194135.2 Octopus bimaculoides | reverse complement strand
TAATTGGTAGGCTGGAATTTCAGGATTCCAGAAGGAAATTTGGGGATTCCAGTGAGGAAATAATTTTTTGATTGGAAAATTCTTTATCTTCATTTACATTGTGTATAGTAGGATTTATTTTCTTTAATGTTGATCTTTTTTTTTTTATCTGTTCTTACTTTCAGTCATGCAAAGGTGCGTAGTTCAGTGGTTAGAGCGTTGGCTTACAGTCATGGGGTTGTGAGTTTGATTCCCAATCCGGACTTTGTATTCTTGAGCAAAACACTTTATTTCGTGTTGCTCCAGTTCACCCAGCTGTAGAAATGAGTTATGATGTCACTGGTGCCAAGCTGTATCGGCCTTTCCCTTTGACAATATCAGTGGTGTGGAGAGGGGTGATTAGTATGCATGGGCAACTCCTGGTCTTCCATAAACAACCTTGCTCAGACTTGTGCCTCAGAGGGGAACTTCCTAGGTGCAACCCCATGGTCATGCGTGGCTGAGGGGGATCTTTACCCTTTTGACCTTTACTTTCAGTCATTGGGCTGCAGCCATGCTGGGGCACTGCTTTGGTGTACATTATTTTATAAGTCTGATGCCTACTCTGTCATTTCTCTTTTGCAGAATTGCAAAGGTATGGTGGTTTTCCATATAGACTCTGTCTGACAAATTTACCCACAAGGCATTGGTTTGCTCAGGGCTGTAGAAGAAGACACTTACCCAAGGTGCCACACAGTGGGACTGAACCCAGAACCCATGCAGTTACAGCCATGCCTGTGCTTGTCTTTTATTTGTTTCAGTTATTGGAGTGTGGCACCTCCTTGAAGGGTTTTAGTCAAACAAATCAACCCGGCCAACTATTTTTAAGGCTGCAAATTATTCTGTTGGTCTGTTTTGCTGAACTGCTAAGTTACAGAGATGTAAACAAAGCAGCACCAGTTGTCAGGTGGTGGTAGGGGACAAACACAGATACAAAAACACACATGCATAGACACACACACACGCACGCGCACGCGCACACGCGCACACACACACACACACGCACACGCACACACACACACACACACTGCTTTCAGTTTCCTTCTACCAAATCTACTCACGAAGCTTTGGTTGGCCTGAGGCTATAGCAGAAGACACTTGTCCAAGGTACCATGCAGTGACACTGAACCTGGAACCAAGTGGTTGGGAAGCAAACTTCTTACCACACAGCCATGCCTGCATCGATGTTAGCATTAAATTAATATAATGCTGTTAATGTTATATAATAAATTGGATTGTATACAAGAGTACTTGTTTTCTATTCATATGTGGCTGCAAATTGGGATAATGAAATGGTAATGGGGAAGAAATACAAGCAAAAAAAAAAAAAAAA
>NC_069006.1:6799860-6804860 GCF_001194135.2 Octopus bimaculoides | reverse complement strand
TTATTTAGCCAACATCCTCTTACCAGCCTGAAATTTACTATTTCTTCAGAAAATATCTCTTGATTATATCCATGGAGGCTGTTTTGAGAATTTCCTTGTTTGCACTATTGATCATTTTCCAGTTTTCATCATTCTTCCATCAATTATTTTAGACATTTGTTTTGCTCTGTTTACTTTAGCTTATTGTCTTCAATGTTTTTCTTCAATATTCTTTGCCAACTTTTCTATTGTTGCTATTGATTTTTCTCTATGAAATTATTCTATAAAATTCTAAATATCATATTTAGATAAGACCTTCCCACTGCTTTTTATATTTGTTTATTTTTTTTGTTTTTGACAGTTATTTTTTATTATTATTATTATTTCTTAATGCTAATTTCATTTTATCAATTTAAATAATAAATTAAAAATATTTTGTAATTTTTAATCAAAGCAAAGCAATCACAAAACTAGAATATATATATATATATATATATATAGATGATATTATTTTTAATCAACAGAAACAATAGCAGATTGTCTGATTGTCTGACGTATGTGTGAGAATTGTGTTGCTGTGTGATAGTGTCATTCTGGTTATAGAGGCAAGAGGGAAGTATGCTTAGCCTGTTAAGTAGGTTTACCTGTTGTACCAAAAAAATCTGGCTTAGAATTCGAAGCATTAAATGATTTTTCTGAAGGGATCATTTCTGTTAATTCTTTTGATACCAATCCATCTCCAACTTCCCATGGGTCTCGGATAAAATGACTACATTTTAAATTAATCTAAATTTAAACCTTCCATTAAATTTCATGCTAATTCATGTTTTTACACTCCAGCTAAATATTGAAAACATTTACTAAATTCTTCATTATTCATCTCATCTTCACCCACTTATTCCTGAGAGGATCATAGGGATGAGTCCTCAAGTATATCTTCCAGTCAAAAGCTCCTATCTTTTATTGATCCAGCTTGATCCCTAAGTGAGACCAACCAAGTTCATGGATATTATCCAACCATTTTGTTGTTTCCCTCTGGGTCTCCTGCCAGTTGGCTTTGCATGTAAAATCTGTCATGTGATTCTTTCCCAAGACATTCTTACCACATGTCCATAGTATTGGAGCTGTGAGCTCTCAATTCAGAGAAGTAGCAGTTCTACCTGGAGTGCCACAGTACACACTCTATCAAGTGACATTACTCCAAACACCCTTCAGATGAACCCCACCTTGGCTGCTTGTATTCACAACTGTTCTTTTGGTTATTACTCAAGATTCATGCTCATATGTAAGGGTCAGCATGAACACTGAATTGAAGAAAGCAAGTCTGGCTTTTATACCTATCTTCCTTCTTTTGATGCATTGCTGCACCAGCAACTGCAATTCTTGTGCTTAACTCAGCCTCCTGCCTTCCATCATTTATGAAAATGGCCCGGAAATACTTGAACTTCTCATCATGCTTCAGTGGAACTCCGCTCACATGTAGAGTGCATTGTGTAGGCTTCCTTATGAAAGGATTAAATCTCAAGTTAATTCTGTTTGCACTGACGTCTGTATAGAGGCATACCATCCTTGACCATCTTGCAGCACTGATATTCATTCCTACCAAACATCCCTCAGTAGCAAACCTGTCACGTACATGTTAGGGATCACCTTCCAACAAGTCGAGTAGTACCATGTCATCTGCAAATTCTAGCTGACTGAACCTACACTCACTGGTTTCAGTACCACCTCCAGCCTGGCTGCACATGTCAATCCTGTCCATAAATATTATGATCCAGACAAGTGACAGTACACACCCTTGGTGAAGTTTGACACCCACATTGAATGCTTTTGATTTAGCACCATTTATCCAAACACAAATACTAGGGTATCCATATAAGGATTTCAAGACATCAAAATGCTCTCCATTGATTTCATACTTTTGCAGAACCTTCCACAACAAGTCCCGTGGAACACAGTTGTGTGCCTCTTTGAAATCTACAAAGCAAGCATACACCTCTTGACCATACTCTTGTGATTTCTCAAGAACCTGCTGCAGTGGGAATATTTGGTTGGCTCTGCTGCATCAGTATTTTAAAAATTAATTGTCTAAGCGGCAGTGTACTTCATCAAAAATATGGTTATGATAGGATTAAATCTCAAGTTAATTCTGTTTGCACTGACGTCTGTATAGAGGCATACCATCCTTGACCATCTTGTTTTTCCCCTCAGCTATAGTGTATGTTTGACTATTCAACAGGTTCTTTGTTTTAAGACAGTAAGGTATAGCTTGAAGTGATTTGGTTGTTGTTTCTAGCAACTTGTGATCACATAGAATCACTTTTTGGCTTTAAGGGGTTTCTTCAGGGTTGATGGAAATAGATAAAAAAATTTATCTATAGATAAAATTTATTAATAGATAAAATTTATCTATTAATAAAATATTTATAGTTATTAATATGTTGAAGAAATGGCAAAGAGAGTCTTGCAAAAATGTTTATAAACAAAATAATTTGAACAGGTGCAAAACTTGAAAAAGAAAAAGCAAAAAAAAGACCACTTTCTTTTTACAACCTCATGTTAACATCGATAAAAGGCAAGCTTGGCTGAACATGACAAGAAATACAACAAAGCAATCTGTGATTCTTGCTTAACAAGGTTTTACTAAAGTATCAAGATCTGCCAGATTTTTTAATATGGGTCCACAACTCAAAGAAGTTGATTGGAATTCATCATCATTTGTCTGTTTTCCATGCTGGCATAGGTTGGCAGATTTGACAGGATCCAACAAGCTGCAGGACTGTCCCAAGATCCATTGTCACCTTTGGTATATTTTCTATGGTTAGATGCCTTTTCTAATGCCAACAACCTTGCAGTGAGTATTAGATGCTTTTCTTTTGCGCCACCAGAACTAATCATCTCCAGGCTGGAATTCATAAGTACAGATAAAGGATACAACAAAACATCATCTATAACAATGTTTAGTATGTTACGGTAAAATAAACCCTAAATTGTGTTTTAATTCTCTCAAACCTACTATTGTAGTTAATATTAGCCATAAGACATTTTAACCGACCAGCTTTATTGAGTGCAGTTATTTACTTGACTAACTACATTGGGTTAAGCTTGAAATATATAGATTAGAAACAATAGGAATGAAAAAGAAAAGTAAATAAAAACGAAAGAAAAAGTTTGTTACTAAAGCTTCAAGAAGCTTGAGACTTTTAAGAAAAGGAGATTGAGAGGTTGTGACATTTTTGCTTCAATGACTTAAACATACAAACAATAGCAGCGATAGTATAATCAGCTGCAGTTACATGTGTTTGTCAAGTGGTGTTATCTGGTAGGATTGGGAACGATTATATCCAGAGGAAGTTTGATAGGACCGAAACATGTATAGAGCTGCTGATAGCATTTTCAGTTGTAATTTTTCACATGCACGCACGCACGCACCAAGTCAGTGTTGCCTGGTTGGAATAGGAAAGTCTATATTGAACTGTGGAAGTCTAATAAAGCTGAAACATACCCCGAGTTGCCAAAATCAGCTCCCTACTGCACTACCTACATTTTATTTTCAATTAGCTGTAATTAATTAAAAACCAGGTATTGTCCTGCCTTCCTATTTTGATCAAAGCCAGTCATTAAACCAAGGATTCTTTCCCCTGACATAAATGTAACTTTAATTAATTAAAATTTCTAAGCACCAACTTTATTACTTTCTGGACATAGGCCAACTACAAATTATTGTAACGTAAACCCTGTTATCAAATGATTAGCAAATGGGAATACAAGGTATATAATAATAGAAAAGAGCTTTATACTGTTTTGTTTTGGTTAGCAGCTCTAGACTTGGAAAGTTTAAAGTATTCTTATGTTCATTTTATTTCAATCTATTTGCTTTTATGAGAAGAAGTTGGGTATAATTTTCTACTCTATGTTACACGTTGCTCTGCAAGTTGCTATTATATGTATATAAAGTTACTAATAGATAATTAAAGAGGGAAATGTTTATTTGAATAAATATATATTTTTCTGCTGTGTAAAGAGCTTTTGTCACATTGTAAGAAATGTACTATTGATATGAGCAATAAAACAGCGAAATTTATTTCTTGATTATACAATATTCATAAAATAATAATGAAACATTTAAACATCCATAATTATAGCTAGACAAGGCGAGAGCAGAGATTCTTTTGTCATTTCAGGTGCCACCTCTGTAATTTCTGGTCTCATTACTTTCACATCACCAATTAAGTCTCCAAAAGTAGAATTTTGATGCTTACCGTACACTACATTTATTTTATTACTAATAGATTTCTCCCAAAACAGACAGAAAGGATTTATTAGAGTCACTGAAACACAATGGGCAATTTGCTACAAGGACATAGATCATTTCAATATCAACTAATTTCATATATATTTATGCCTTATATAATTTATAGCAATACAATATGGCTATTTCATATTTAAATTTATATCTGTTTTAGTGTTTTCTCTTAGAATATTAAGAAAATTGAGGATTGCTTTTTTTTTTTAATGTTTCAAATAAAAATAATGTTTTATTTTAGTTTCTGTGTTGTTTGACCTGTTGTTAATTTGAATTTCTGCAACCACCATTCACCATCTCAATCACCAATTGGTAAATGATAGTAATGATAAGACTGAAAACTGTTGCAGTTATCGATTTAATTTCATAGCATTCAGAAAATTAAATTGATTGAACTACAGTTAAGGGGGAAATGTTATTATATCAGTTACATTTTTCAATATCACTGGGAGAAGTAAGAATTCAAATTAAATTTATTGTTTATGACATTTCAATTTTGATGCAGCATTTTTCATCAAACTGTACAATACACTACATACTGTTTTGTTATCAGATTAACAAACCTTTAGGAAAATAATATTATAGATTTTGTTTTGTATCTATCCATCCATCCATCCATCTATATATATATATATATATATGTATAACACAATCTGTATCACGTCCTCACGTTGTTGTTTTTTGTCTTTTTCCTTTTTTGAACTTTATATATATA
>NC_069006.1:6791018-6799850 GCF_001194135.2 Octopus bimaculoides | reverse complement strand
ATATATATATATATATATATATATATATAACAGTTTTGATAGCATGACTGTGTGGTAAAAAGCTTGCTTCCCAACCCCATGGTTCCAGGTTTAGTCCTGCAGTTTTGGTCCCACCTTGGACAAGTGTTTCTACTGTAGCTTTGGACTGATCAAAGCCTTATGAGTGGATTTGGTAGGTGAAAACTGAAAGTCCATCATGTGTGTGTGTGTGTGTGTGTGACCATTGTTTGATAACTGGTGTTGGTGTGTTTACATCTTTGTAACTTAGTGGTTTGGCAAAAGAGGCTGATAGAATAAGTAACAGGCTCAAAACAGGAGCAACAAAAAAACAAAAACAAAACAAATAAGCAGTGGGGTCGATTCATTTGACTAAAAATTCTTCAAGGCTGTGCCCCAGCATGGCTGCAGTCTAAGATAGAAGATATATCTCTTTTAGAGATGGCCAATCTATTAAAGTGAAAGATCCTGTTAATATACCTTCATTCTATTTTTTGTCAATAAAGGAATTTTCATGTGAAACTCTTGACAGGTTAATACATTCAGGAGAAATTCTACATGGTTGCCTGCTCTGTTTAAAATATTAACAAAAGTCTCTCTCAGATCACATCATACCGAAATGTCTTTGATCATTAGTCTGCTCAATCAGGTTAGACCTTGGATGAAACCATAAGAACTAGATCCTTAGTGAGCCGACAAGAGGTAGCTTCTCTGTAGCTGTTTGATTGGCCAAAGACAGCAACCAAGTTTCTTTTTAACTTCACCCTACCATCATAAAAATAAGTACACTTTCGGCAACATTTTGATTTTCCAAATGACAGAATGGTCACAACTGGAATGTCTTGGTTTATAGATCTGCTCAACCAGGGCTGGCCTACAGCTAAATCACAACAATATCATCTAAACCTTCAGCCTTTATGCTTCCATCATTTGCTGTTTTTTATATATTCTTTAGGATAATATGTATATTAAAATAGCTTTTGACAGTAATTAAATAAAGTCTGCCTCAATAAAGTTGTTCAACCCCTGCCTGCATGGAAAAGTGAATTTAAAAGCAATGAAAATGATGATGATGCTTTGTGTGCGTGTGTGTATGCGTGTGTGTGTGATGCTTTTGAATGCATAAGTAGTTACCATAGAAAATTAGGGCTTGATTTTCTGCTATGTTAAACTCCCACACCATTATAATGCCATTAGTAAAGCTTCAATATGGTCTCAGGCTATTATGAACTAACAAGAGCCACATGTTGTTAACAAGGACTAAAATAGGAAAACAAATGAAAAAAGGTAAAAAAGAGAGAGAGAGTGTTTGTGTGTGTGTGTGTGTGTGTACATGTAACCTTTAAAAGTAGGGTTTCTCTATTTTGGCTGTGAATTTATTTAAAATAATGAAATTAAGAAAACTTTAAAGGAGAAATGAAGAACATTAATATGTCTTATTCTTTTTTTTCTAATTGTTTAAGAAAATGTTTTCAGTTGATATTCTCTGTTTGGTCTTTAAAACGAGAGGAGGATAGAAGGAGTGTGAAAAAATGAAAGATAAACATTAGTGATGTTGGAAAAAGTATTTTTCTACAAAATTTAGAAAAAAAAAAAGACCTTGTAATATAGAATGTAAGATAAGTTTATTGTTGAAGATATATAAGTGTTATTTATATAGAAATATTTTATAAGTATACTGAATATTGATTCTTGTGCTATTATTGTTTATTTATTTCTGTTCAAATATGCACTATAGATGATGAGAAAGGATTTGAAATATTGATTTTTATTTATATCTTTTTGATGATTTTAAATTTTTAACAGTTTTTCAGTTTGATCAAAATAAAGCATAATTTGTTAAATTCTCACATATCTAAGAAACTTTTTTTTTAAAGACTGCATGAAACTAAATGCAGTTCAGTCGAAAAAAATTATTTTTTTTCCATCAATTTTGTATTTATTTATTATTTTATGTTTTGCCTTTATATAGAATTTGTCAAATACTTTATTTTTTTAATGAAAAATATTAGACCTACCCCAAGGTGTTAACCAAGGGGAAACCTAAATGTAACTCTATCATTTAACTGAAGCTCAAATGTGAACTTCCTCTATCAACTGGTTTCCCCTCTTCTTATGAATCAATCTCTCAACTGTTTCTCAATGAGTCATTTTTGAGCTCTTTTTACAAGCAGTCAACTGCTGGTGGCCAGTTTTTGAAATAATATTTCTAAAGATTTTAAATGCTACAGAAATCAGAAGAGATATTTTTTTTTACAACTTATGGGGGAAGATAGGTGAGTTTGAGAGAAGGGAGTAGCTAAGGGGATTGAAAAATAGGGAGACAGAATGAAAAGCAAAAAAGAAAAAGAATATTGAGAATACATTAAATGCTAATAGAGATGAATCATGTTGTATAGATTTTTTTTTTTTACAAAAATCAGAAACATTTCTAAACTTTGAAAATAATCAATTATTTACAGATGTTAAAATGTGTAGTTATTCACATTTATATTAAAAACAATTTTATTTCCTAATAATATTCTGCATATATTGAACTTCAGTTATTCAATCTTAAAAAGAAGAGATAAAATAAAACAAACTAATCATTATTCTCTCCCTTTGTAAGGAAAGCTAGTGTAAAAATGTACATTAAAATAATTCATAATTTACAGAAAATAAGTAAAAATAATATTTTAGATATATGGCTGGGAATTAAAAGTAAAAGAAAAACATGAATATTGATTTAAAAATTTAGTGAATGGAAATGGAATGGAAGGGTAAATTTGTAGTTACTTTTATTCTGTATAAACTGGTCTATCATTTACCTTTTACTTGTTTCAGTCATTAGACTGCAGCCATACTGGGGCACTTCATTGAACTTTTAGGTGAATGCCCCAACCCCAGTACTTATTTTAATTTTAAAAGCCTGAGACTTATTCTATTGGTCTCTTTTGCCAAACCAGTAAGTTATGAGGACATATACACAGCAATACTGATTGCCAAGTGGTTGAACACACACATACAAACACATACACAATCAGCTTCTTTCAGTTTCCATCTATCAAATCCATTCACATGGCTTTGGTTGGCCCAAGGCTATAGTAGAAAAAAAAAGACCAAGATGCCACATAGTGGGACTGAACCTGGAACTGTGTGGTTGGGAAGCAAGCTCTTTACCACACTGCCACACCTCCTCCTGTATGGATAACTCTGTAAAGGAACCTTTGAGTGATCACTTAACCTGCTAGAGTTAGCAGCTAAACCATCTTCAGATCTCAATATACTATTTTAAGAGAAGAACACACTGGGTAATGTAATTCTTGATACACTATGCTCGAAAACAAAAAAAAAGAAAACAAAACATAAAACTATGGGTAATCACAGGTGAAACACTTTTGACAATTGGTCTACTTGCTTCAGGTTGATCTAGGGCTAAATAACAACCATTCTTTTCCAAACTAAATGATCAGGCTAGACTTTCATCCTTTCACCTATCTAGTATGATCAAATATGTGTATTATATTTTAAAATTCTATACTATTAACTTTTTGCTATTCTGTGTCAATTTCATTTCTTTCGAACCGCCTTAATCCCTTCTGATATGACAGATATAGAACATGTAATGCAAAACTGAAGTGCAGCAGTGCCAAAGAATGGCAATTTCAATATCATTCACTAAAACACTTTCACATAACAATGAAACAATGCTGACAATGTTACCTCCTCCTGTGAATATAAAGAGGTTGTTGGCAATCCTGCTGACAATGAACAATAGTGTTGACTAAACATAACTTTGCTGTTATAACTTTCAAGTCAATAGGAATTAGTTTTGAGGTAAACCATGAAGAGTTTTCTTGAATTCTGTTTTTTTCCCTCTTTAAGTTCAATTTAGTGTCTTCCTGCTATTGTCATGAATGATAGGTTCATGTGTGGCTGTTTTGTCAAGATGCTTATTTCCCAACCACTTGGATCTGGGTTCAGTTCCACTGTGTGGCACCTTGGGCAAGTGCCTTCCACTATAACCCTAGGCTGATTAAAGCCTTAGGAGTGGATTTGGTAGACTGAAACTAGAAGAAGCCCGTTGTGTAAATCTATCTGTGTGTGTGTGTGTGTGTGTGTGTGTGTGTGTGTGTGTGTGAGAGAGAGAGTTGTCTCCTTCTCTTGATATTGCAGGTTTGTTGTAAGTATATCTGTCCACATTGTACAAGCATAGTCTTTCATTTCCAGTGTTCTGTGAAAACACGTCTGGCCATAAGTTTTTGGAAACAGACAAGAGTTGGTGGCAGGAAGGCCATCTAGCTATAGAAAAACCTGCTTCAACATATTCTGTCTGACCCATACAAGCATGAAAAAGTGGATGGTAAAATGATGATGATGTTGAATGTCCTCAGTGACCTCCTACTGCTGTGATTTCATGTCAGTGGGATCAAAGAAGTTCCATCTATGACCATCCTAGCTTTCTCTTAGGTGTTGCATTAATTATGTCACTTCTTTATTCAAAACACCAGGGTGTAATTTAGAGAAATCTGGCTGCTATATCTAGTAGGTTGAGTGACCACGGCTCAACTATTCTAAGTCATTTCCCTATGAACAGCAGGTAAAGTGGATTAAACAGTTTGTGTCAGAATCTCATATATTTTTAGGAAAACATAATGGAATCTTACATTTATGCAGTTTTGTCATGTCTGTTCATGACTAATCAATAAATTTAATAGTTTTAAGACTATTAAAGTTATTGATTACACATGAATAGACATGGCTGTTGATGGGGGCACACAGAAAGAATCATAAAGCTATGTTGACTGTGATAGATACAAGAGATATCTTAATCCTTTTATTAATTGTTTTCCTCAATAAATCCGTGAGACACTACTTTTGTTTATTTGTTGTAGCAGCCTGACCTTTGCAGTCATTGCTCTTTCTGTTGCATTTTTAAACATGTCTCATATAAAGTTTCAGATTTTGTATCTACAAAATTTTGCCGAGCTTATGCTGTCATGCACCTTCACACATGTGTATCTTGCTCACATATACAACCATACACATTGCATTCACTCACACACATCCACATGCTCTACTCTACACTGGCACCTTTAGATATACAAACAAATACCCACACCTATTCTCACCCATGTACATCCACACACACACTGTAATGCATACGCGTACACATCCACTACACCTTACCCATCTATAAACGCCTCCACATGCATACTAGTTTTTTATGTTCATCTTAGTGTTGTGACATTATAATTTAATGAGATATCAAATCAGTTTGATTTTAATTTGATAAATTCAACATTTTATTTCAACATTCTTTTTTTAATTCTGATTTTTTGTTTCCCATACAACTCCTTCAACTCAAACAAACTCATTATTAGCGTGATAGCGTTTACTTGTTTCATTATTCATTTCTGTCACACACACACACACACACACACACACACACACACACACACACACACACATGATGGGGTGCTGAAAAGTTTCTGGCTTTAAGGGTATCGTGAAAGGCCTAATTGGAGGCCCAACCTTCCAGGTTCTTTTACAAGGATTAGAAAAACTGAAGGACCGCTGCGATAAGTGTGTGAACCTGAAAGAGGAACATGTTGAATAAAAACATATTTAACTGATCCTCCTGTATTTTCTTTTACCTAAAGCCAGGATCTTTTCAGCACCCCATTGTGTATGTTCTTTATGTTGAGTTATAATAACAATTTAACTTGAAACTGAAGAATTTGTAGAGTCCATACAGATTTTATACATTATACTTTTACAGGAAAAGGGGTGACAGTAACTTTGAAGTTTTGATCAGCTAGCCTTCATTGGACTGTACGACACTCGGGTTCTTTTTGACTTTATATAGTCTATATAAAGCTAAAAGAAACCCAACTATTGTACAGTCTGATGAAGGGCTAGTAGGCTGAAACTTCAAAGTCACTATCATCCCTCTTCTTGTAAAAGTATAATATATAAAATCTGTTGCTATTGATTGATAGCGAATGGAAATACTTTCATAGTTATTTAACTGCCCTTTTCTAGGCATCCCTTTGATGGGTCTTTAATGCCAGATATTGCTTCATGGTGTCCTTAATGCATAGGCAATATCAATCACATGCAATACAATATTTATTTAAGTTGATCCAGTAAACTATTATTTTGGAGGTTCTCTGAATGAGGCACCAACAATGTGTTGGGGAAATTCCTGAGTAACAGGCCACTGGATTAGCTTCTGTGTGTGTGTGTGTGTGAGAGAGAGAGAGAGAGAGTGTGTGTCTGTATTTTATGAGATTTTAAAATCTTTATATCAATTTTAATTTACCTTCCTTTGTACTTGAACTAAAAATGAACTGAACTATATTGATATTTACTAAATGTTTGTATCAAATTTTTCTATCTGTCTTTATCAATTTTCACTTTTTTCTTTTTAATTTTTATCACTACTAATTAGTTTATACCTACGAGACACAACCATATTGAAACTGTCTGTCTAGGAATATTAGGGGAGTACATATTTTAATTGAAATGGAATTAAATTAAATATTAAGAAAAAGTAATATGCTGTATTTTATTTAATTAATGGGAGAATGAATTTTCCGTGAAATGTCTGTCTATCTGTCGTTTGTAAAGAAATTGAATGGCTGCAATATATATTTATATATGCACAGGTGTGGTGGTGTGATTAAGAAGGTTGCTTGCCTCTTCCCAGACCACATGGTTTTGAGTTCAGTTCCCTGTATGGCACTTTGGGCAAACAACTTCTACACTAGCCCAAGGCTGAGTAAAGCCTTGTGAAAGAATTTGGTAGACAGAAACTAAAAAGAGTTCATTGTATGTGAGTGGTGTGTATGCATATATATATATGTATATATGTATGTATGTATATTGTTTTACTTTTACTTGTTTCAGTCATTTGACTGCAGCCATGCTGGAGCACCACCTTTAGTCGAACAGATCAACCCTAGGACTTATTCTGTGTAAGCCTAGTACTTGTTCTATCGGTCTCTTTTGCTGAACTGCTAAGTTACAGGGACATAAATGCATCAACATCGGTTGTCAAGCGATAGTAGCCGGACAAACACAGACATACAAACATATACGGGTTTCTTTCAGTTTCTGTCTACCAAATTCATTCACAAGGCTTTGGTCATCCCAAGGCTATAGTAGAAGACACTTGCCCAAGGTGCCACAGAGTGAGACTGAACCCAGAACCATGTGGTTGAAAAGCAAGCTTCTTACCACACAGCCATGCCTGCGATGTGTATGTATGTATGTATGTTTGTGTCACCTTCTCTCAACATTGTGTGATTGTTGTAAATGCATGTTATTCATTTCCAACATGCTACATCAGCATATCTGACAATAGGGAAACATTACCTTGTTTGGAGACAGGTAAGGGTTGGTGATAGGAAGGGCATCCAGCCATGGGAGATCTGCCTCAATAAACTCCATCCAACCTATGCAAGGATGGAAATGTGAATGTTAACATGATAATAATGATGATGATGATATATCATATTGATAGATTAAAGCAGAAATGGAAAGGTAAATCGTTGAGTAAGACTTGACAAGGATATCTTAGTGGCATACCAATTCGAGCACTCAGAATGTGTATCTATTAGTTTGAGTCACCTTGATGAAAACCCCTCACATCATTTTCTCTCTCTCTCTCACACACACACACACACATATATATATATACATACAACAGACTTCTTTCAGTTTCTGTCTACCTAATCCATCCATAATGTTTGGTTAGCCTGAGATTTATAGCAGAGGACACTTGGCCAAGGTGCCACAGTGAAATAGAACCTGGAACCATGTGGTTGGGAAGCAAACTTCTTACCACATATCTACACCTGTGCCTGAGATAGATATGATCTTTTTAAAATCTTTCCATAATATGCATATGCATGCACACACACACACACACACACACACACACACACACACGCACACACACACTTGTGGTGATGTAAACATGCTTAAAACTTCACCAACTTTTGTAATTAGTCTCTGAAATACCTGTCTTTATTGCAAATGGTTTTTTTTTCTTGATTGATTGGCTTGTATATTTATCTGGAGCAGAGACATAAGTGGAAAGTAGATATTTCCCCTTCTCTCCCTATCTCTATTTGCATTGAATTCTGTTTTTCTTTTTCTCTTCATCTTGCACATACTCTCACCTCCCCTTACACACATCCAGTTGCAAAAGTATTCATAAAATTCTTTCAACAATATTACATTATACTGAATTCCAATATTATTTTTGTAACTAGAAAAATTATATTCTTAATCCTTCCATGTGAAAACAAATTATTATAAATTCTTAGTATCAAGTAAAAAAAAAAAAACATAATCTATAACACCTTTGAGAAAGACAGAAGTCTTGTTCCAACTTCTAATTTAGTTATTTTTCAATTGGCAACATAAGTTTCTTCAGCATCAGTTTCTGACTGACTATCAAGCATACATATATATAAATTACAATGGCTCAGAAGATTACATCTGTTTGGACAGCATCACCAAATTAGAACATAAATGTTTCATACTAAATTGATCTATTAAATTATATTTAATTTTAAAACATCTGTTCTTGCTCTCTTATAATGATAATTATCAGAATTAACTATTAATTTGATCACTGAAAGTTTTATTAATTTTCATTAATTCTAAACAAAATTCTTCTACTAACCTTTTACTGATTGATTGACTGTTTTCATAGAAAAAAACCCCCATTATATCTTGTATGTTTGCTGAACACTAGAAGAAAAAGAGCATATATGGATGTGTGTGTATATGTGTTTAGATGTATACGTATATGTGTGAGTATACATATATGTATATATATAT
>NC_069006.1:6782530-6789687 GCF_001194135.2 Octopus bimaculoides | reverse complement strand
CACTTCTTGGATATTGGAGAAAATTTCTGTGAGTCTGCAAATACAAAAAAGGAAGGTACTGTTTGTCTATTGAGATATTTTGATGATTATATAAATGCAAATATCAAGGTAGCATCATGTGGTTAATTTAGTTTGCTAATGACTGTGCAAAAGTTATTAATTGTTGCTAACCTGAGAAGTGCATAAAGCAGAATGAACTGCAGAATGGCACCAAAAGAAAATGAAAAAAGAAAAAAAAACAAAAAAAAAAACAAGAGTTAATGTAAGGAATTAAGATTGTCTGAGGAATTAAGTAAAAACAAGACTTGCTAATTGAATGTCACAAATTAGATGGAAAATGATATCATCACCACCATAACAACATAAAAATACAAATGTCATTCTTACCATTTCTAAGATTTCTCTTTATTCAAAAAAAAAAAATATATATATTTTGGAAATTTGTTTCTTTATCAAAGGAGTATGCAGTGAATATTAAATTTATTTTTTGAAAATTTCTTAGACAAATTTTAATTTGATTTGCTAAATAGATTCTGGAGTTAAAAGTTGAACTTTTTACATATATTTATATATATTTTTTTTCTCTCACCTCCAGAATATGAATCACTTCAGAAAAGCACTCTGGATAGAAAGCTAAATATTTGAGGAAAATGGAAAATATCAATACATATATGCGTATGTGTGTGCTTCTGTGTTTACTTATATTTGTGTAATTCCTTTTAAATAATTTATTGTTATTAGTCCAAGTCTAAGTGTCAAATAAGGATAGTCAATGAGAAAATTTTCTAAATTACTTTGCCAAATTAGTTTTACTCAGAAAAAAAAAGTGCATGTTTTTTTTCTTTTTTCCTTTTGTTTTGTATTTGTCAACAGTTATAGTTTTGTCTCAGAATTTAAGCCTTAATGGAACTGACAGATTTTTAGACTTTGAATCAATATTTAATTACTGAATTTTGTTTTTATTATTATTATTATTATTATTATTATTATTATTATTATTATTATTATTATTATTATTATTTATTAAGTTTGAAGTCTTGTAAAATGTAATTAAAATTGAAATTTCTTCTTAAACTTAAAAAAAAATACATAATGTAATTCAGTGTACAGTCATTATCTAATATAAAAAAAAAAATTTAATCTGTAATTATATTTCTAACACAATCTAAGTGGCAATACTGCTGGCTTATATATTTTGTTATTTCTGTTGTGACTATTTGGTTGATACTGTAGCATGGATCCAGTTAAAGAACTCTAGCAAAACATTTACTTTGTGTTCCCACAATTCATTGCAAGTTGTTGATCGAGAAACTCCTAGTGTGAATGCAATATCCTTTAATCTCCACTGTAAAGGTTCTTTTGTTTCTCAAGCTTTCCCTTAATATATGTAACATCAAATGTTCAAAGAGCTGTTAATCTGTTCACAACAAAGAATTCCTTTCCTCATAAAAGAAGCACAGTGTACAGAATATGTAAGGTTTTTGATGCTGTGTGGAGGGAGTGAGACTTGGGCCCTGAGGCTAGGAAGTAATATTTTGAGTGTGATCTGTTGAATATATTGTGTCAGCTGCCATGAGATTTAGCATATAAATGAGTTGAGAATGTTATAAACTTAAATTAAGGTGGTGAGCTGGCAGAATTGTTAGCACACTGGGCAAAATGCTTAACAGCATTTTGTTCATCCTTACCTTTTGAGCTCAAATTCTGCCAAGGTCAGCTTTGCATTTTGTCATTTCAAAACCTCAGGTCAGTGTAATAAACTTATTCCCTCCCCAAAATTGCTGGTCTTGTGTGCCAAAATTTGAAATCAATATTATAGGCCACAATAGGGCAGCAAAATGGCTGAATCATTAGCATGCTGGACAAAATGCTTAGCAGTATTTCATTTGTCACCATGTTCTGAGCTCAAATTCTACTGAGGTCAACCTTGCCTTTCATCCTTTCAAAGTCGATAAAATGAGTACCAGCTGAATACTGGGGTCAATGTAATAAACTTATCCCCTGCCCCCAAATCGCCTACCTTGTGCCAAAATTTGAAATCAATATTATAGGTATGTTGTGGAAGGATTCTGACCTTCCCCCTATGACTAGAATTGGACTGACACATTGCTATATAGAATAAAGAACTGTGAGTAATTGGCAGTTTGGATTGGTAAGCAGTTCACTGTGAGCTGTTGATTGAGAGCATTGAGTCTTGTGTAATAGTAATTGTATTGCTTCGTGTAAATATTTTCTTTCCCCCTGTTTTGTTATATTGTATATCCAACACCAGGATATAAAAAGGGTGTCATTGTATGTAAGATAGAGTATGTGACATATGCACATGCTGGCAATGCTACATGTTAGTGGTAGAAGATCATGGTAAAAATGAGAAGGAATTGTGAGGTTATATCTCTGGATGTTAGGTACGGACTTGATGATGTGGGAGAGAGGAATAGTGATATACCATACTACAGATCTATCCAATCTATACAGACATGGAATAATGGAGACGACATAAATGCTAACATAATCCTGATTCCTGCAAATATTTAATTTAGGTTTTTGCTAGGGTTTTACATTTTTTCAGGACTGCCAGTAAACCAAACTGGAAAAAAGTAACTTCAAAAAACAAAAAGTTACACAAAAAGACACAAAATATATAAAAAAAAGTATACAATTTCTCAATGTGTAAAATTATTTGTTTAGCATAGAAATGCTATAGCAGAGTTCCTCCCAACAATTCTATTGCAGCCTGTATCTATTGAACAAATTTCTAGTATAGATTAAACAGATATTACATAATTATTTTCATTTTGTATGAAGTTATATATATATATGTGTGTGTGTGTGTGTATACACACACACAACAAATAAATATATAAACAAACAAATAAGTAGCCTTCCATTGTTTGTTTTCTCCAAATTGTGGATGCCTCTTATCATGCACCCAACCACAAAATAAACACTAGTTCCATTTATACAAGCTGTTATGTTCACTTATCATTATATAATGGATACAAAGAAAAGTTGATAACAGTTATTGTTCATTACAAACATTACACACACACACACACACAAATATGCATGTGGCCTAGTGGTGTTGGTGTATTTAGGTCCCTGTAACTTAGCAGAGACCGATAGAATAAGTACTAAGCTTAAAAAATATGTCCTGAAGTTGATTTGTTTAACTGAAAACCCTTTAAGGTGGTGCTCCAGCATGGCTGCAGTCAAATGACTGAAACAAGTAAAAAGAGTAATAACAAAGGTATACACACACACACACACACACACACACACACACACACACACTTACATACACACGTGATGGGTTTTGTACAGTTTCCATGAATGCAATTCACTCACAAGGCATCAGTCAGCCTGGGGATATAATAGAAAGCACTTGCCCAAGGTACTGAGCATTGGGATTGAACCTGAAATCGCATGATTGCAAAGCAAACTTTTTACTCACATAGCTATAACTATGCTTTCATACACACACACACACACACACACACACACACACATCTATCATGCACACACATATCCACATGTTCTTTCACAGGTTTTTCTTTTTTGTAACGGAAAACCAACTTATAAGAATTGGATGAGATATGACGGCTCGGCCATCTCTCCCCAGTTCTTATATTAATCATTAAAATCCAGAAATACAACAACACGAGGGATAACGGTAACAACAGATCAATAATTTATTCTAGGTTGGTGTAGAGCCTTTTCGTTCCTGGGTGAACAGGCATGCCGCTAGAATACTAAGGAAGCTTTGACCACATGTCGGTATCGGGTTGAGAGAGCAGTGGAAGAACGTGTTGTCGCGACAGGTGCTAGATAGAGAAGAGATCGAACGCTATTGCTCTCTCTCCACCTGTTGCATTGCGCATGCGTGCTCGGGTACTTCCGCTGACGGCAAGTCCCTTGCACATGCGCAATGGCACTTCCCAAGATGGCGGCCAATGGCGGCCACACGCGCCACTACAAACTGTTTGGACTATTTTGCACATATTAACCTTTACAATATTACTCTTCCTGATATTTTTAGGTTAGTCATTAGTTGTTACTAGTAACTACTTAATTTAAGTTTCTAGCTATTTTAACAGGACTTATTAAATATCCATTAAACAGTTTACTTGCAACAGCAATAACTTATTTCATCCGTTTTTCGTTCCAACTTATTGATGGGACTAGTTGTTCAAAACCTATAGGTATGGATTTAGAATCCTGGTTACCAGCCACACATTCTCTCTTTCTCTCTCTCTCTCTCTCTCTCTCTCTCTCTCACACACACACACACGTGTCCCTTATAAGTTTATTATAAATCTGTCTGAAAGCTAACCTTCCACCATAGCATAAACGTTTGAATTTTAAATATTTCCACTATTGAAATACCTATAAAAATGTTTAAAAAATAATTTCATAACTTTCATAATTTGTTTCCAGAGCCCAAACTATATTCAAGCTTCAACATCTATATTTCAATAAGTTTAAAATATTGTGCGACGACACATCAGATTTAATTTCACTCTTTCCTAAAAAGTGGAAAATTTACAAAATTGTATTCTTCTCTGGCAGACTATATCCAATCAAATTAGTTCACTGAAAATGTTCACTATTTCAGTCAAAGAGGCTCTATCTTGATGTAGACATTATTACTGAAAAAGCAGACAGAAAAATAAATCAATTTGAAAAAGTAAATTTTACTTGTGCAGTCTAATACTAGTTTCACACCTAACATGTCTGTATGTAAATTTTGTAGCATAAAACCAAACTTTGAGTACAGCTTATTAATTTCATATGATACATTGAATTTTCTGCTGAAGAATTTTAAATATATATGGTGGTGGATCTTTGTCATTGGATGATAAGGATTCAGGTGTTCAATCAACTGAAATTTCTTGTTCATTGAATTGATATATAAGTGGCTGAGTGTGGAGGTGTGTAGCTAAGTGGTTAAGATATTTGGTTCATGATTGTAAGGTCATGAGTTTGATACCTGGCAGTCCGTTGTATCCATAAGCTTTATTTCACTTTATTTCACATTGCTCCAGTCCACTCAGCTGGCAAAAATGAGTTCTACCTGGAATTCAAAGGGACAGCCTTGTCTTATTCTGTGTTACACTGAATCTTCCTGAGAACTATGTTAAGGGTATGCATGTCTGTGGTGTGCTCAGCCATTTGCACCTAAATTTCACAAGCAGGCTGTTCCATTGACTGAATCAGTTGAAACCCTCATTGTCATAATCAACAGAGTGCCAATCAACTGGCTGAATATTCCACAGACACATGTACCCTTAATGTAATTCTCAGGTAGAATCAGCATAACACTGTGTGTGACAGGGCTGAACCTTTTGAATTACAGGTACAATTCATGCAATAGGCTTCTGTATTGTTTTGTTTACTTGTCTTCATTCCCAGTATATAGGTTGACCTGAAACCATATAAAATGACATTTGCCCAAGATGCCAGCAGTGGGAGTGAACCTGTGATCTCATGGTTGCAAAGCAAGCTTCTTAACCATTCAGCCATATTGCACCTACTATATTTATGAGAGAAGCAGTATTAGCACCACATAACGATCTTTATAATCTACTTAATGTAGACTGTAGGCTTCCACACAGTCTCTGTCTACAAAATTCAATCACATGGTATTGATTGGCCCAGGGCCATAGTAGAAGGTACTTGCCCAAGGTGTGACACAGCAGAACTGAACCTGAAATCACATGGTTGAAAAATGAGCTTCTTAATCACATGCACGCACGCACGCACGCAAGCATGCGCGCGCGCTCGTGCGCACACCCACACACCCACACACAGTGTATGAAGAATTCATGAATTTTTATGAACTTCTATAATTTCTGATATTTTCCTCCCAGTAAATGTGTTCAGTATTTCTCTGCTGTATTAGTAGAGTACAAATTATAATCTCATCACTAATGAATATAGGGCTTTACATGTGGCAAACATAATATCTGAAGACTTGAAAAAAAATATGTACATATCTAGTGAAGGGAAGTTTAGTCAAGATTTCAAATTCAAACTATAATTTGCTGCCTTATTTGAATAGTTTTGTAATCCATATCTAGAATTTCATGATGAAACAGATATTTAGCTTAAAACTTCTCAGCTGAATTATTTTACATTTTAATAGATTTTAAACACCTTGACTATCTTTTGATGTGCATATGGTGTAAATAAATGTTATTAGTAGAAAACTACTTCTTAAACAATGTACCGTTCCTTAACCCTTTTGATGCTAACCCGCCTGATACCACCCATGGTTCTATATATATAAACTTTCTGTTATAAAGCAATCCATGTTAAAAACTTTGCATGAAAATTTCATCGTAATTTAAGTTCCAAAAACTGGATTAATACTGATAAAGTTATTTAACTAAATTCATCAGTATTTTCAAAATTAATTGAAATATAGGTACAGGTGTGGCTGTGTGGGAAGAAGTTTGTTTTACAACCACATCATGGTTCCAGGTTCAGTCTTGCTGCATAGCACTTTGGGCAAGTGTCTTCTACTATAGCCTTATGCCAACCAAGTGGATTTGTGAGGGGATTTGGTAGATGGAAACTGAAAGAAGCCTATGTGTGTGTGTTTGTGCCTGTGTTTGTCACCCACCATCTCTTGACAACTGGTGTTGGTTTGTTTACATTTCCAGAACTTAGTGTTTTGGCAAAAGAGACTGGTATAAGTACCAAGTTCATAATAAATAAAAGAAATTGAGTAGTGGGAATGATTCATTTGACTAAAATTCTTCAAAGTGGTGCCTCAGCATGTTTGCAGTCTAATGACTGAAATTAGTAAAAGATAAAGGATAATGGCAGTGAATTTCAATGGAAATGTGATGGAAAAAAAAAAAGCTAAAAAGCAAAAATGTAAAATAACTCAAAAATTGATGGAGATTAGAAATTTAAATAATTTCGTAATTCCTTGTTGACTCTAAATCTGTGTTATAATACTCAGAAGTATTGTCATTTTGGTAGACTGATATTCTGCCCTACTTTGTTTGGTATCACATTTGTGTGGAATTCTTGTGTGGATTTTGAGGGTCGATGTTCTATCTTATGTTGTTCATCAACATCTATCCAGAACTGATTATTAATTGTAGAAAAGAACAGCAGCAATGATAATATTTACTTTATCACTTAGAGAT
>NC_069006.1:6781154-6782520 GCF_001194135.2 Octopus bimaculoides | reverse complement strand
TTTGTCTTAGAGGAATGGTAAATAAAATGAAAACTAGTACACGATACACATTATTTTATCAGCTTCCTGGTGAGCTGAATGATACAATCTACACTGTTGGCATGTATGTGTGTGTGTGTGTATGTATATATATATATATATATATATATATATATATATATATATAGGTTTTTGGTAAGCAGTGTTGACTTTTACAATTCTATAAATAATAATATTTTATAAGCTTAAAGCTTATAAGCGATTACTGTAATGACTAAAGAAAATAGTCTACTATTGGGACATATAAGCCCTCAATGGAAAAAAAGTACCATGCAAATACCTGGCCTTAAACAACATGCAAAATGCACATGTATGAAGAATACATGAAGGCAGTATTTCAACATGGCTACAGTCCAATGACTAAAAGAATGAACTAATAAATACAAAACTAAAATCTTCAAAGTCATTTATAAATGCCTTATAAACTCTGTTGATCTCACATAGCAAACTCACTGTCAAAACTTCATCTTCTAAAGACTAGGCTTAGGGTCAGAAAAATCCTCCAGCTCCACAAAGCTCAAGTGTAATCTACATTACAGTTGTAGTCATATATTGTGGACACTTTTGCTGCTGCTGTTACTACTACTACTACTACTTCATCATATACCACATAAAAATGTCATCCAGCAGATGGCAAAGTTTCAAGAACCTGCTACAACTAGTTGCCCATAGATGCAATGCTATTTCTCTCTGTTTCTGCTCCGGTGTGTTTTGTTCTGTCTGAAATTATTGCTGAAGCCTGTATTCTTCTCATCATTGGTGCCCCCTAAATTCCACACTAACCACTTGGGCCAAATCCATTATCCTACAGGCAAAAGTTAACTTCTAACAACAAAATATAAACCATAGTGCTGTCACCACTCTGAGAGAGCCTGAAAAAAATCATTGGAAAAACTCCTCTGCCTTCTCTTCTAATTCACTTTGTTTCATTTTATGCTTGTTTTTCAATGTTAGCATGGCCTTGTTTTATATCTAAATGCCCTTCTTGTTGCTAACCCTTACCAGTTTTTCAAGTAAGGGATCTCTTATTCCACACTTCTTTGAAAGTGCAAACCCTGCTTTGTGTGTGTATGTTATATACATATGTCATCGTCTTTACATCCACTTTACGATGCCTGCACAAGTCAGATAGAATTTTGTTGAGGCAGATATTCTATGGCCAGATGCCCTTCCTGATGCCAACCTTCAGCTATTTTCAAGCAAGATAATATTTCCTCATAACCAGGCATGTTTTCATGAAAAATTGGGTATAAAGGACATTGTGATGTCAGGGAATCTAACACACATACACACACACTATACATATTTGTATATATATATATATATA
>NC_069006.1:6778910-6780427 GCF_001194135.2 Octopus bimaculoides | reverse complement strand
TATATATATATATATATATATATATATATATATATATATATCTTTTATCTTTTGTTTTATCATTATGGCCATGCTACGACACAAGATTGAACAATTTTTAGTCACATGAATCAACACCAGAACTTATAGTTATTGAAGCCTGGTACTTATTCTATCAGTCTCTTATGCCAAACTGCTAAGTTATGGGGACATAACCACTCCAACACTCACTGTCAAGCAGTGGTCTCACACACACACAATGGGCATCTCTGTTTCCATCTATCAAATCCGCTCACAAGGCTTTGGTTGGCTCAAGGCTGTAGTAGAAGACACTTTCTCAAAGAGGAACTGAACCTGATACCACATGTTTGGAGGTGAACAGCCATACCAGCACCTAGTTTTTAAAAAAATCAATCATATTCATTAGATAAATTACTTAAATAAAAACCAATCCTTTACTGTACTTTTATTTGGAGTGGAAGCAAATGATGTCAGTAAAGGAAAAAAAAAATCCTCTTAAAAACTAGTTGTATTTAATGTAAAGAAAAAGAAATTAGTCGAGATGTTGAGTAATGAAGAAGTCATGTCTTTTGCAAGAGATTTGGAACATCAAAGTGATTTCACTCTAAAAGTGAAACTGGGTCATTTATTCCATATCCTGTTGTAATAATAATAATTGATATAAGATATATTTAAAGGAGAGAAGCTCTGAGAGTGTTAATGAGGAAAATAAGGATTTGAACTGAGAATTGAACCCAGTCTGTAAATGAATTTTACTGGGCTTTCAGTGATACATTATGAAGGCTGAACATTTTAAAGATAACTGATAAGGAAATTTTGACATTCATGCCTTTTCCCAAGAGTTCACTTATTTATTTATTTATTGAAGTGCAAAAGGCTTCACATGATAATTATACTCAAGTTATGATGATGATGGTGATGATGGTAATTTCTTTGTTTTTTTTTCTCGTCATGATGGTGGTAGCCAGATAAACCGGTAATGAACCATTGATATACCAACACTAATTATAATTATAGTGATAATGATGATGACAATGGCCATCATCATCATCATCATCATTATCCTCTACAAATACGTAAATTATTTTACGATTGAGTGAATTCTTTAGTATCTTTCAGAATAGTGCTAGTTCATTGCACTGCAAGAAGATAAGGTAGAGTAAATGCATTTATTGTCAAATGTTGGTTTCATTGGCCAATCTAATTTATTATTTCTTAATATTTACTTGTAATTAGTTGTAATATGAGGTATCAGTCACAATATAGTGTTCCATTATCAATCTATTTATATTATTGTTTGACAACTAATTTAACAATTTTCTGCGATAATTCTATTTGCTGAAAGTTTGTTCAGTAATAGAGATAAGTTGTATATTTTTTCAAATTGTATTTTATTTCTTTCTTTCTTTCTTTCTTTCTTTCTTCTTCTTCTTCTTCTTCTTCTTCTTCTTCTTCTTCTTCTTCTTCTTCTTCTTCTTCTTCTTCTTCTTCTTCTTCTTCTTCTTCTTCTTCTTCTT
>NC_069006.1:6775903-6778900 GCF_001194135.2 Octopus bimaculoides | reverse complement strand
ATTATTATTATTATTATTATTATTATTATTAAGGCAGTGAGCTGGCAGAATTGTTAGCACACTGGACAACATGCTAAGTGGCATTTCATCTGTCTTAGTGCTCTGAGCTCAAATTCTGCCGAGGTTGACTTTGCTTTTCATCCTTTTGGTGTCAATAAAATACGTACCAGTCAAGCACTCAGGTCAATGTGATCAACTAAACCCTTTCCCCAAATTCCAGGCCTTGTGTAGAAAGGATTATTGTTATTATTTTGCATTTTGGGGTTGTTTTGCACTTTGACAGCTGTATATTTCTAAATTAGCTTCAGTTTGTTCATCACATTTATTCAGGAGTTTTACACACACACAATGAGCTTCCTTCAGTCTCTGTTTACCAAATCTACTCACAAAGCTTTGATTGGCCAGTGTCTGTAACAGAAGATCCTTGCCCAAGGTGCTGCCCAGTGGGATTGAATCTAGAACCATGTGGTTGGGAAACAAATGTCTTACTATATAGCTACACCTGCATCTATAACCATGCCTTTGTTTATATATATATATATATATATATATATATATATATATATATTATTTGTTTCATCATTATGGCCATGCTATGACACCAGATTGAAGAATTTTTAGTCAAATTTATCAACACCAGAACTTATATTTTTTAAAGCCTGTATATTTCTAAATTAGCTTCAGTCTCATCATCACATTTATTCAGAAGTTTTACAAATTGTTAAACCATGTGACTTACAACTAGATACTGTCATCTTTCAGATGAGTGTTCATGTTATCCATTTTCAGTCAGACTGACTGAGACAACTTGAATTATGTGATTCAGCTGAAATCACTATGAAACACTTTTGTAGAACTGAAGTTTAAATCAAAGATTCGGTAATACAGTCCCTTAAACTATCTTCTTTCTAAATAATATTGAAGACTTTAGTCTACACATTATCAATGCTTTGACAAGAATAAGCCCATATAAACAACTATATTTGACTAATGGATTTCATAGTGTAAATTGTTTCACTCAATTAATTCTGTGCCTAGAACAGACATATCTACTGTTCCATATCCAAAGATCATCATTTATTTCACTGTTTCTGTTTGTGGAGATGTTTCCAACCTGTCATTATCTTATCAAGACAATTAATAGCCAACTATTTATTCACTCACCATGAAAAATAGGTTATAGAAGCCATTCACTAAAATAATTGTTGCTTTCGAGTTTATTATTTTTTTATGTGTTTAATATTTTACCCCCTTGTTTAATTGTGCCATGATATTTTTTATTTAGACTATGATTATAGTATCAATAAGCAATTAATCCATCTCAATTTTAGTGATTCCATTTTGACCTTTTTTTAAAATTTCATTTCTATCCTCTGGTGTCTGTTGCTAAGTCTAGATCAAGGATTTTCAACCCAGGTACCCTGATTCATTTACTTTAATCTGCATAGCACCATAATTATGGTGGCACTGATCTCCTTTCTAAATATGAGTATTTTGGATGTTCGTGGGAATGCTTTTAATACTCCAAGAATTTTGCAAGGGCCGCTCTGGTTGAAAACTCTATACTAACACCATTAATTTCTGCTGGGGTAAGCACACCCGTAACCTAGCTAAGACCATTTCCCAAAAACTGAACCTTCTCTTCATGGCCAAAAGTATTTGTGCCCTCAACATTTGCTGAGATGCTACCATGCTACTATCCTCTAGTGAGACCCACAATGGAGTACTGTTATCAAATCTGGTATGGTGCTGCTTCTATGCACACAGACATCTTGGACTGCATTTAGAAAAGGACCACTCTGGATTTGCTAACTGACATTAAATCACCAACAGACATGCTCCAGACTTTGGCCCATGAGCATGTTGTCTTTTCTCTCTATTTTCTCTATCGCTACTATAAACGGCCTCTGTTCCTCAAACCTGTTTCGTCTCACACCCCCAACAGTACTCATATAACTACCTCTCATTACTTTTGTTGTATTTAATCCCCCACCCACCCTTGGCTTGTACTAACCATTATGTCCATTCTTTCCTTCCCAGAATGTTATCCCTTTGGAATCTTGTTCCTCTTCTTGTATTTCTTACTGGTGTTGATACATACCAGTTTAAGAAGAGCATTCATGCAATCAAGCTCACCAATCTCAGAAGACTTTTAGATGGTCAGTGTGCACTGCCTCTTCCTTCAAACCACAGCAAGTAAAAAGAAAAGAAAATAGAGTTTAGTTAATTTGCTTAAACTGAATAGTCTAATCCTTCTGATATCAAGCTGACTGAGGCTGCCTCTGGTTTTGTGATACAAGCTTCTTGTTTTAAAGTGATTTAAATTCCTACCTTCCATCAAAATCTCATATGTTCAAACACCAGTTCAATAAGGACAAAGTTATTTCACTAAATTTTCCATTATTTTCAAAATTAATTGAAAGAGAGGCAGTGTAATTCAGGAGAACTATGGCAATAAAAGCATTAAATGGTTCTAAACATATTGACAAATATGAATCTGTCTCCACTATTTTCAAATAGACATCAATTTATTTAACTAGATTTTCTTATTTAAAATTTTTTCATCTTTTCTGAATTCTAATGTCTAATTATAGAAATATCAAACTCAGTTAATTCACAGAGGCCCAGTGACTGAAACTGAGTTATTCTGTTTTAAAAATAGCAAAATATAAGAAATATTTTTATTTATTTATGTATTTAGCATGTTTTGTTTTGAAAAAAGTTTATTTCTATTCTTATTTATCAGAAACGGTCGTGTCATTTAGTTCATATGATGAAAATCTAGTTCATAGAATGGATATTTAGTTCAGGAAATAAACAGAGAAATTATCCTGAATAAAAGAGAGAAAATATAATGGAATTTTATAGAATTATCTTGGTAATATTTTATTTTTATTTAAATAATGAATTGATTCTCATCATCATCACTGCAATGATGATGAAGAGAATGAGTTCATTCTTCAGATAATAATAATGATAATTAATAATAATAGTAAT
>NC_069006.1:6766025-6775812 GCF_001194135.2 Octopus bimaculoides | reverse complement strand
TATTTACTTATTTTATTTGCTATATACTTTCGCTTCTATAACTTTGATCTGATAGAAATGATTAAATATTAATTAGAATTTACAATGTTTATTTTCAATGATATCGAAAAAAAAAAAAAGAAGAAAAAGGTGATTGAAAATATTTTTTCTTCTAAATATAGATGCAAGAGGAAAAACAGTTGATATAGTTTGGCTTTAACAATTTGTTTAAATTTTGTAATATTTGCATCTTACAGGGAAAAAAATATTTTAACAACTCAGTACAAAGCACTTACAAAACATTAAACGAAAGGCCATTGCATAGTCTTTGAAGAACATCAATTAGTGTACTTGTTTCAGTCCACTGCTTAATTAAAATTAGGTGACACTACTGCTACTATTTCATTGAGGATTGGTTATGATTTTTTTTTTCAATTATTGCACTAGTTCAGCAATAATCAACTTGATGATGATAATTGATTTCTGATATGCTTTTGGTAATATTTATGTCACTAGTGTCTCCTCACTAGTTTTTTGTGAACTTGAGGTTGACCCCTTTTGCAAATGCCTGCACCATCAGTTCATGTGACATTGAGCCATCAACAGAACCTCTACATGGTTACTAGAAATATCAACCAAATTTCCCTCAAAGTCACATCTTACTGTTTTAAATAACACATAGCTGAATCCCTACCAGAACTGGAGAAAATATTTCAGGTGTTGAAGCAAGATCTGAAGTCAAAGGGCATTAGGGTTAATTTAGAAAAAAATCAGTCTTAGTAGGAAAGCAGACAAATCACAAATTCATTCAGGTAGATGACCCTGTTTGTAGAAAAGACGTAGGTAAAAACTCCATAAGGTGTACCTGGTGCAAGCTGTGGACACATAAGAGGTGCAGTAATATCAGAAGAAGGTTAACAGGGAAAATAGTCTTTGTGTGTGATGGATGCACAAATATGATAAACACTAGGAATGTACAGAAAATAGGCTCCATCTAATGCCAGTGGGGATACCTGGAAGTTGTTGATAGGTTTCGTTATCTAGGTGACCAAGTCAACAGTGGAGGTGGATGCTCTGAGAGCATTGCTGCTAGAATATGAATAGGCTGGGCAAAGTTCAGAAAACTTCTACTTTTGTTGGCAACAAAAGGCCTCTTCCTCAGAGTGAAAGATAGATTGTATGATGCCTGTGTGTGAACAGCCATGTTGCATGGTAGTGAAATATGGGCTGTGACTGGGGAGGATATGTGAAGGCTTGAAAGAAATGAATCTAGTATGCTCCACTTGATGTGCAATGTCAGTGTGCATGTACAACTAAGTTGAGAGAAAAATTGTGCATAAGAGACATCAGATGTGGTGTGCATGAGAGGTAACTGCACTGGTGTGGTCATGTAATGCATATGGATAAGGAGAGTTGTGTAAAGAAATGCTGATCTCTAACTGTGGAGGTAACCGGTGGAAGAAGTAGACACAGGAAGACATGGGACGAGGTGATGAAACATCATCTTTGAATGTTGGGTCTCATGGAGGTAATGACAAATGCAGTCATTTGTCCTTTGGCAATTTGTTGTGCTCAAATTGACCTTTGGCAATTTGTTGTGCTCAAATTGACCTTAGGCAATTTGTTGTGCTCAAATTGACCTTAGGCAATTTGTTGTGCTCAAGCACAACAAATTGCCAAAGGTCACAGACTCATCAAGCTGAGTGAAATCGTAGTTGTAGCTGGTGCCAGTGACATAAAAACATCTGTGCCAGTGACATGTGAAAGCACCCATGCCAGTGACAGAAAAAAGGTACCTACTACCCTCTCGGAGTGGTTGGTGTTAAGAAGGGTATCCAGCCATAGAAACCAAGCCAAAATCAGACTGGAACCAGGTGTAGCTCTCTAGTTTACCAGTTCCAGTCAAACTGACTAACCCCTACCAGCATGGAAAGTGGACATTAAATGAGGATGATGATGATGATAGACAATGTAGTTCCTAATATTTTATTTTTTTACTATAGGCACAGTGCTTGAAATTTGGGGGAGGGGGCTAGCTGGTTATATCAACCCTAGTGTTTAACTGGTACTTGTTTTCATCTACCTTGAAAAGATGAAATGTGATGTCTTGGTAGGATTTGAACTCAGAAGAAATTCCATGAAATATTTTGTTCAGCATGCTAATGATTCTGTCAGCTAAACACCTTAATGTAGTTCCTAATATATATAAGCAGACTGAATGGTTACGTGTTCAGACCTGCAGATTGGACAGTCATAAGTGACCTAGGGCTAAACTATAACAGCAACAACAATAACAATATTCATAAATGAAGAATTATCTTTATTACGCTGAATGCATATGGACTAATGTCCTTATCTTTAGTTGTTAAGGCTACAACAGTTCAGCCTGTCTGTCCTCCAACCTTCTTCAGGTGTCTGTCATATTCAATAGTATTTTCAGAACCCAATGAAACTATGTTTCAGTTTGGATAAAATCTGGAATCTGGGACAATTAATGAAGGTCTACAACTGCAACATCATCATCATCATCATTATTTAACATCCGTTGTCCATGCTGGCATGGGTTGGACAGTTTGACTGGGTTGGCACAGTAGAAGGCTGCACCAGACTCCAGTCTGATTTGGCATGGTTTTCTACAGCTGGACGCCCTTCCTAACATCAAACAATGGTAGTAAAAATGAAGTGTTTGTTGAATAAGTTTCATGGGCATGAAGAGTGTAAAATCTAATATTGTGGGCAGGGGCCACTCTATATTTTGCATTGAAGATTATTGTATTGGAGATTAAGAAGCCTTTTTCATAAATACAATACAGAGTAACTAATTTGAAATGGATTTGAACTTTCATCACAAGATTTACATTGAACAAGAAATAATTTCTATCTCAAAAATGCAAAATATAAGTAAATTATTCTACTAAATAAAGATGGCTGCAAAAGGAAAATGTGAATGATACAAAAAATACTACATTTATTGTCCTTTAAACGTCAACATTAAAACATTTTCTGTCCCACCATCTTACTTCTTGGATGTCATCAGTTTCTATTTTGGAGTTGGTTTCATATTTGATGGTCACTGGCTATGTAGGAGATATAGTTTCCACATAAAAATCAATAAAATAAATTCCTGAGGTTAGTTTGCACTTGCAAAGCTAATTGAATCATAAAAATAAAAAAAAAGAATCCAGTCATATCGAACTTTTCGATTTTTATGGAATTTGAAAATCAATTATCCATTACATTTATCACATGAAAGGAATTTGTCACATCTACCATTAAATACTTAATATTTATCTAATTTATCTTAAGTTATTCTAAAATCATTGATTTAATGATCCTGTTTACATAGTTTACCTGGGCAAATTTACTACAGCAGCTCTCACTCTTTGCCAGAACACAACACACCCATAAAATATAAAATGATTTTACAGCACACCCACTGATAACTAATACTAAGGATTCATTTTAATAGAGAAATATTCATTGAATTATCTACTATTGATAAGCCATACTGGTACTCTGTCAGTTACGAGGACAAGGGTTCCAGATGATCCGATTAGCAGAACAGCTTGCTCATAAAATTAATGAGTGGTTGTGCACACCACAGACATGCATACCCTTAGTGTAGTTCTCAGGGAGATTCAGTGGGACACAGAGTGTGACAAGGCTGGCCCTTTGAATTACTGGTACTACATATTTTTGCTGGCTGAGTAAACTGAAGCAATTGTGAAACAGTGTCATGCTCAAGAATACAATACACTGCTGGAAGTCAAGTTCGTGATGTTGTGATCATGAGCTGAATAACCTAACCACTTAGCCATCTGAGACAAAATGTTTGTTACTAAACTAATGATTCTTGACTTTGATTTGATTTACAAATTTCATTTTGCTATTAGAGTACTACACTATGTCCTTAAGCAAATTGTTTCATTTCATGTTACTCCAGTCTAATGAAAATGAGCTCCAGCTGAGTGCTGGTGCAACCCTTTCCCTCCCGTTGTCATATTCTTGATGTTTTTTTAAGTCAAGGTTGGGAGGGCTGAGAAGATGTCTGTAGTTTCTCCTGACTTCAAAGGATCCTAAAATAATTAATGAAGGCATGGTATATGCTATCAGGTCTTAGTTACTTATTAGCTGTGATCTGTTTTTGTGTAGTGAAGTAGTTAACAAAGTGAGGTATACTTCATTTTCTATTGTCAGTAGCCAATATCACTCTTTTTATTTCGATGTTTGTTAACAACAAAGATACCAACTCACAGAAGAAATGGGTTGCAAGGCTCTTAAAGCCTTTTCTGCAATTTCTGAATATTTTTTTGTGTGGTGATGTCCAGAAGGCATCAATCAATAGTTCTGCAAATTTTGATTTCAGTGAGATGTTGCAGGCTATGTCAGTCACTTGGTCTTGCTCAGCAGCAATGATTTTAGAACTGTTGTCAGCATGCACAAATAATGACATGCCATCAAAGATTACTGACAGGAACGCAAAGAAAATGGTGAATTTGGTAGTTGAGTTGGATACTCACACATAAGCGTCTGTAATCAAAATCTGCTTGATCAACTTTCTCTACATAGAAACCTGCTAGTGATGATTTGCACACTGCTTAATGAAACTCTGGACATGGAAGACTTCTACTAAGGGGTGCTGAAAAGTTCCTGGCTTTGGATAAAAGAAAACTCATATTCCTCTCTCAGATTTACACACTTATTGCAGTGGTCCTTCAGTTTTTTAAGTGCTGTAAAAGAACTTGAAAGGTTGAACCTTCAACCAGGCCTTTCATAATACCCTTAAAGCCAAGAACTTTTTGGCACCCCCTCGTACAAACGCACCCCATTGCCCCAGTGCATTGATTGTCTCAGAGTAAAGTACAGTACCATGTTTGTAATACTAAACTAAATAATGGCATGGCACTATTTCTCAGAGAATGAAAACATTAAAATTTTCCTACCAATGTCAGTTTTTCAAGACACCAGTTTTCTAGAAAAGGTGTCCATGTTGCTCATGAAAGCAAATATATTTTGACCAAATCTATTTTCATATATTCTTAGCATTGATCCTTTAAGGCAGTTTAGTTCAGTGGTTTCCAAATTGAAAAATAGTAACTCCCACCTCACCCACACAAAAGAGAATGAAATTAATGAAAATCTTTGCACCCTTCCTCCTTTATTAATTAGAGGACAGAAGATTTTGCATCTCCATAAAATTTTTCTTTCATTATTTTTGTATTGAACAAATTTAAAGTAAATATTTTAAAATATTTAGAACTTGACGATTGTCTTCTTCCCTTTTCATCTTTGATAGCTGCCTTCTTTCCTTTGAAAAATACTGGCATAGTTAGGCATGCCAATTATTGTCAGTGAAAACTATTGAATAAATGCATGGTTTAATCCCCTGAAAAATAGTGCCACTCCATTATTCAGTTTAACATGTTACAATACTTTACTATGAGATAACTAACAATTTCTATATGAAACATTGTAAAGCTGTGTGTGTTAAGATGAGATTGTAGAAGACTTCATTTGCTAAAATTAACCATGTCCACAGTGTAAGCAGTGTGTAGATCTTCATGATAGTTTCATGACATTAATGTCTCACAATGCACAAACTTTGAGCTTAAAACGTTAGCAGTGTTCATATGTTTTGTAAGCACAACAAAACCTTTAACAGAGGTTGTCATCATCTTTATGTTGCTTGTGAACATTGCAACACAAAGCAGCCACTGATGCTCTTGTTCCTTAAAATATTGGTGCAGTTGAAACTACCCAAACTCTAGATTCCAGTTGGCAGCAACAATAGAACTACAAAATAATTTTCCCTGCATCCACAAACTGGATTCTCTTGTTAGGTTGTGCCTTCCTACTTACCCTCATCTCACTAGAAGGTGAAAGCCTTACACAACTAAATGTTTTATGCAACACAATATTGTATGACATGCTGGAAATGTGGATTTATTGCCTGTTTAACAATGGATCTTTTATTATCCCTTCCATAGCTTCTTGGCTTTGTATCATTGATAGAATTTCCTTATAAGCTGGAAGAATTAATGTTTCACCAACTGTGTGAGCTATCATAGACTTGACAATTATTAGTGACACTGTGTGATACTAGAAGTGTCCTAGTGGAAACAATTTCTTTGTCAATCATTCCCTTACCTGTACATTTGTTATTTTTTAGCAATTGACCAAAGTATTCACATTTTTTTACTCTGCTAATGGTTCTGGTGCTTCTCCAAATGTAATTTCCATTCACTTGGGGAGAAACTGTTCACAAATGATGCATTTAGAAAGAGGTGTATTGTCACCTTCAAAAGTAAAGCTAAACTGCAAGTAAGAAGATTTCTATTGAGGAATAGGTTAAATTTTGTTTTAGACGAGGTGCAGATGTGGCTGTATGGTTGAGAAGCTTGTCTCCTAATCATGTGGTCTTGGGTTCAGTCCTACTACACAACACCTTGGGTAAGTGTCTTCTACTATAGCCCTGAGCCAGCCAAAGAATTGTGAGTGGTTTTGTAAGATGGAAACTGAAAGAAGCCTATCAAATGTCTTTTTTCTTTGTACTTATTCCAGTCATTAGACTGTGGCCATGCTGAGGCACTGCTTTCAAGAATCTTAGTTGAAGAAATCAACCCCAGTACTTATTTTTTTAAAGCCTAGTACTTATTATATTGATCTCTTTTGCTGAATCACTAAGTTACAAGGACATAAACACACCAACACAGGTTGTCAAGCAATGGTGAGAAACAAACACGGACACAAAAATACATACACACACACATATATATGTGTATATATTTGCAAGGGCTTCTTTCAGTTTCCATCTGCACACACACACACACACACACACACACACACACACACACACATGTAAGTGTATACCCTTGTCTTGACATCATGCCTGCTACAAACAAGAATCAGTGTCATACAAGTGATGTTGTTTGTTTCTGGTCTTCCATGATAAACATATCTGGCTGTGGGGAAATATTGCCTTCCTTGGAAAAAGTAAGGATTGATGACAGGAAGGGCATCCAGCTGTAAAAAATTGCCTTAGATTCTGTGTGACCCTTACAAGCTAGGAAAAGTGGACATTAAAAGATGATGATGAGGAAGAGATGGCATTTATATGGTGGCATCAGTATCTACTCATTGCTGGTGTTATGGTCTTGAGTTTTAGTTTTATGTATTGTGATGACAAACTTGTCTATAATTATCTAAAAATTGATTTGGAATAATTTTAGTGCTAGGAAAAGCAATTGTCATTTTGGTAATAGAGAAAATATAATTTCATGGGTGGTTTTGTTTTTAATTAAAAAATAGATTAATTTAGGAGAATAAAAACTCAATATGCCTAATTAGAACAACTCAATTTATACAAATCTAATCTGAAAATCAAAACCATTATGTAGGACATCTACTGTCGGTTGTTGTTGTTGTTATTATAATAACACTAAGATGTATATATTGAACATGGTCACATGCATATATCAACTGACTTTGAATATTATGATAATACCCTGAGCTGGCAGAATAATTAGCTTACTGGTATTTTGCATGTCTTTACATTCTGAATTCTGAGTTGAAATTCTGCCAAAGCTGACTGTGCCTTTCATCCTGTTGAGATTGATAAAATAAATAAAGGCTTGTATTGGGATCAGTGAAATCTGCTTGCCCTCTCCTACCCAAAATTTCAGGCTTTGTGCCTATCGTAGAAAGGATTATTACTATTTATTATCATTATTATTATTATTATTATTATTATTATATCATGATATTCAAAGTATGTTGACATATGCATATGACTGTGTTCAATATGTACATCGAAGCGTTACTTGTGTTTGTAAACAAGAACTATGGTTGCTGTCATTATTATCTGGATGTGAATGAGTGCTTGTATGTGTGTATATAAATTTATTATTATTAATATTGATACCAGGAAGAGAGGGAAGAAGATAGTAGATAGTTGTCCAAGTCAATTATGTATTACTTTGATAGAGTGTCACAATATCTACTAGCTGTGCATGTATTTTGCTTAGATTTTTATTTTTTACTGGTTTCAGTCATTCGACTGTGGCCATGCTGGGGCACTGCCTCAAAGGGTCTTAGTTGAACAAATTAACCCTAGTACTTATTTTTAAAATCCCTTTTGCCTTGCTGCTAAGTTACAGGGGCATAAACAAACCAACATTGGGTGTCAAATAGTGAGTAGAGACAAAGACCCACCCACATGACAGCTTTCCACAGAGTTTCCATCTACCAAATTTGCTTGCAAAATATTGGTTGGCCCTAGACTAAAGAAGAAAACACTTGTCCAAGATGCCATGCTGTGGGACTGAACCTGAAACCATGTCATTGCAAAGTGAGTTTCTTAAGCATTAAGCCATACCTGAACCTGCGTTTGAAGAGAATTGAAATAATTTCCATATCCAATCCATACCAGTATGGAAAGCAGATATAAAATGATGATGATGATGATGATAATGTATATGTTTGTACATTGAAATTACATTGTAAGTTGCCAGATCATATCTGTAAATTAATAGTCTGCAAACTTGAAATGATAAATTGTATATAGTTAACTCACCAATAATAACTATTAGTTTTCTAAATGTCTAAAATATTGTGGTACACTTTGGATTTCTTGCTGCTCATCTGTGTGCTGCGGCACAGTGGTTTGGAACACTTGTGTTAAAGTAAACTTGCTTTTCAATATTACTTTAGCATCCATTTAGTTGTAAATACTTTCTGAGATTTCATTAAATTTATGTTGAACCCATTTGAGATCATCTCTGGGTCTATGATACAAACTTCCTGTTTTTAAAGTGATCTTAATTAAAATCTTTCATCAAAATTTCATGTTAATTTATGCTTCAAACACCAATTTAATTAATGACAAAGTTATATTTCTAAATTCTTTGTTTATTTTCAAAATTAATTGAAACAAAGAATGTGTATTTCAGCAGAAATATGGTGACAAAAGAATTAAAGCAAGAAATTATGGAAGAGTATGTAGATGTTTATAAAACCTCAGCATGCATCTAAAAGTGATAGAAATTTACCTGACTTCCCACCCACACCTCAAATGGTATTAGTAAAAGATAATTTATAAATATAAAGGAAATAAACTTGATATCATTAAATTCATTTTAGTAGTAATTAAAAATATAATACTTAAATCGCATCATTAAATTACTTTGCTGCAGATTTCCTGAGACCATTGTCTCAGCTTGAATCACCACTTACATTCACAGCAAAATATTATTTACTGAGGTAATGTCATTGCTCAATTCATAAGTGGTGGTCACATTTGTGCTCATGTTCTTGTTTCTTGAGAGTTTGCTCTAGCACTCCATTGCTACCTTCCTCTTATCCCCCTCAGCCATGTTTCTCCTCCATAGCAAGACACCTGTGTTTGTCCCTCTGTCATACTTCAGTCTTTCAATATCTGGCATACAGCCACCCACCTCCAACTTCCTTCCCAAATACTTTCTCTAAGTAATCAGAGATTTTCTCTTTTCCTTCTTCTCTGTTCTTTTCTGTCTTGCAAGTTACATGGCAACCACACTAGAGTTGGTGACATGGAAAAAGCACCTAGTAGTGGTTGGTGTTGGGAAGGGTATCCAGTTGTAGAAACCTTGCCAAAGATGACATTGAAGCTCAATGCAACCCTGCAACTTGCTGGTTTCCTGTCAAATCATCCTACCCATGCCAGCATGGAAAGCAGACGTTAAGTGATGATGATGATGATTTTCCTCAAATCACACATAACCATCTTATTAAAGGAAATACCCATTTGATAATGAGGAATTTATATACTGTA